>NW_028294815.1:0-109940 GCF_964341445.2 Mesoplodon mirus | reverse complement strand
TATCCATATTCAGGAATCGTTTTCAAAGTGAATTTTTTTTGGTACCTTAATAATCATAATGGGTAGTAACATCAATTTGTTTTAACACTTATGTAGATAAGTGTTGAATATAAAATGATAAAACGTGAAAAGACGTTTTTCACTTTTTAATTTTAACTCTGTATATGAGACAAAGAAAACGAACTGCTTTCTATCATACTGTAGTTTTTGCTCAACTACTACGACCAAAATCCTTGAAAGAGAGAATTACCTGTTTGTGTCCTTTCAGAACAACCCCCTTGCATACCAGGGCCATAAAAAAACAATAGCCTTGGGCTTCCCTGGTGGCACAGTGGTTGACAGTCCGCCTGCCGATGCAGGGGATAAGGGTTCGTGACCCGGTCCGGGAAGATCCCACATGCCGCGGAGCGGCTGGGCCCGTGAGCCATGGCCGCTGGGCCTGCGCGTCCGGAGCCTGTGCTCCGCAACGGGAGAGGCCACAACAGTGAGAGGCCTGCGTACCGCAAAAAAAAAAAAAAAAAAACAAAAAACAATAGCCTTGAGAGACCATTCAAGGAAATCATTGTTATTGATTCATCCCTCAAATAGGACTCAATTGAGCAACAAAATGATGCTGAAGTTTATCGTTTCTTCTCAGTGAATTTATAACTCTGGAAGATTTAAATGTCTTTTCCTAGATGACAGAGGTGGCTTCTATACACATACACAACGGACACATACACACAAATAACATCCTCATATCCATTTTACATCTGTCATTCCACTCTGAATCCTCCCTGCCATTAACCAACTCAAATGCCACATTATTCAACTCCTTTCCCTTGCTGGTTGGATTGGGTTCAGGAAACAGGGAGTAATTTTAATGTCCTCTTTAGTAAACCTACACCCTATTCATGAACTAAGAGGAAATAGTTTTGGTTTCTGTTTTCTGATATCTTGAGCCTTTCGTATGGTTGCATCTCTCCAACTATACAGCTTGCAGAATTAGTATTATGACTAGAGATGCAGAAAAGTTTTGATGCCTAAAAATGTCTTCTCATCTACTAACTGATGGTTGGCACTCAACTCTCATCCCTTTATCTCGGAATCTCATCCCTTTAGCTTAAATCTTTTTTCCCCATTAAAATTCAAATACTGGTTGTGCTTTAAGATCGTAGTCATTTCTACCTCAGCCTGAATGATCCAAAAGCAAGTACTGATGATGTGCAAGAGGGAAGAGAACTTGAGGGCATAAGTGTTCTGCAGAGGGTATCAGGGAATAGAGAAGACAGAGCAATAAACAGACTCACAGGGGAAACTCAGAAAGTGGAGCTTGATGAAACAAGCAAACATCACGGTTTTGCTAAGGTCTATTCTAATTAGTTGTTATTCGTGTGTAAAAGTTTGCCTAAAAAGCAGAACCTATGAGTGATTTGTGCCCCTGCATATTACGGATGTATAATATAATTCAAACAGTGCAAGGAACACACAGATAACCACATGGCCTCAGCCATGCTCCATTTTGTAGTCTGCCCACTTTGAGCATCAGAAAATGGATTGTAGAAATCTGGTTCATCTTATTTTAAACTTCTCATTCCCCAAATTTGAAATAGTATTTATTTAAAAACTAGGCTCTTTATAAAGATCGCAAAAACACTATAAAGTATTCATTGAAAAGAACCTAACATTTACTACTGTAGTACATTATGTACAATTTATTGACTATTTCTACTGAATATACATTTATGTATTACATAATCTAACGTTTATATTAAGTATAACTATAATATGATTCTTGTGTCAACCTTGACAAAGCTGGTGAAATCCTCTGCTACAAAAATATGTCTCTGCCTTCTATTTTTGTTTCAGTATTAGTTTCCACATTTGCCAGCAAGATACTTTTCATCCTACTAAACTAATAGGCCACTTAGTTGAATACTGGATAAAATACAAATTGCAGAGAATTCTCCATTTTTGTTTATAATTTTAAAAATTTCAACTAAAAGTGCAAAGCTTTTATCAGTTTCTGTAGCTTGCTCTCTTCCTAAACCTACTTGCTTCTTCCATCAATATTTAAGTTTCTGGTTTTAAATCACTGTGACTCTCCTTTAATGTGTTCTCTGTTAAAGGCTTTCTCTCCCTTTAGAATTGTTAGTAGAAGTGGTATTTTTGTGGGAAGAAAACTGCATCTTCTCTACTACTCAGCTGTCAGGACTATAGAGCTACATCCTCAGTTGTATAATCAAAAACCTGGCCTGGCATCAACTAGTGAGATTAAAAACCACTTTTTCAAATTCCTTGCAATTAAAATATTTACATCAACTTCTCTTGGTTTTAACAATAGCATATAGAACCCAGTGTGGGTGTGGCTCATGATTCTGCTTCTCTGACTCATGATCTTAGTTAGACTTCTTGCTTCCAATTTCCTAATGAATGTGCCCTTTAGCAATTGCTGGGGGCCAGGTTTGTTTACTGCTACTCCTTTCCAACAGTTCAAGGCCATGAGGCACCTCTTGAATGTATTTCTTTGCTACAAAGTATTTCTCTCCCCTGCCCTCACCCCACTCTCAGGTTCTGTTGCTTATTTAAGATTTGCATCTGTAAAGAGTCCTTTGGGTTTGTTTCCTTGGTGGACTGGCTGTCTTCCAAGATTTTGTTGTTAATATCGCCTGACATTTTAAAGATGACCTTTCGGTGTTGTTATAAAACTTCTCAAGGAAAGGAAAACAGAAGTGCTCATCTAACCCTCTTCTAAAGACTATGCAAAAAAGCCAGTTGTTTTAAAACATTATGGCTGGTGATATAAATGCCTGCAGCATATTGTATCTACACCTGCATGTTTTTAACTTCCAGAAACTAAAAATCACCTCTGCAACATGCAATCAGCCATGAAGAAAGAAAGAAACAAACAAAAACCCAGTATTGAAAATTTTCTGCCTGATACTTGAATGTATTGGCGAACAAGCCTGCTACTTCTAGTATTTACATAAAGACAGTAGTCAAATAACCAATGCAGTCAAACAAACAATTCTTCTGTGAGAAAAAAAGAATGATGCTACTTAAGAGTTGATGGACATGAACTTTAGGAATTTTAGAGCTGAAAATAATCTTGGAGGCCTCCTTTTAGAGATGAGGAATATGAGGTCTATGGTGGTTAAGTGAATTGTCCAAGCCAGAGATGGGACTAGGGTCAAAGTTGAGGTCTTCTGCCAGGATGTTGAGCTTACTCTTTGAACTTGCTGGGTGTTTACATATTGCATCAACAGAGCCCAAATGTACTGGATTTTCTTCCATTTACTAATAGAAGGAAGTTAGTGCCTTTACAGGTATTGTTGTATAAAATCAGCCCATTCAGCCAAAAATTAGTCAATCTAGGAGTCCCAAAGAGACAATGCTTTGCAGGCTTTTTCTTTTCTTTTCTTTTCTTTTTTTTTCCACTGGAAATGGGAATTAGATAGATAATGCATGTTTGTGTGTATGTATGTATACATATATATATATATATATATATACACTTATATCTTGTTCAAATTTAAAAGAATACAATTTTTATAGTCTACTTATGTATGACATAAAAATAGAACATCGTTAATCAAATACATTTGCAGTATTTATTTTTGTAAGTAACTTCCTTTCTTTATATATCTATACAGTTTTAAAGATAATGGGATGACACAGAAATATTATTCATTTTCAAGCTAACACTGATAAATAATGTTTTGTAAGTGCCCTAAATTATGTAAAGACTAAAAGTTCCATTGTTCTATCTATCCTATGGAAAGTGGTTGATGTTTAGCTATGAAATAATGTATCAATCTCAGGAAACAATTCTTAGGTTAAAAAACTCATTTTCCCTATGATGTCCTTTCACAAAGATTTAATTCAAAGAATTTGCCTTTGTAAGATCTCCATCACTTTTCACCATTGTTCCCATGCATGTTCCTGTTAAGAGTGCCTGATTCTGTTGCTAAGCAACCTTGCAGTCTTGTTGGGTCATGATGGTGAACTAATAATTATTTAAAATGTGTGTTTGGATAGGGTCTTTTAAAGAATATCGTGATACTTTTGTGTAAGAGGCTGGGTAAGAGGGTTCTTCATTTCAACTTACAGTTGTACAGGAATATAAGTGATAGAATGATGTTTTCCAGAAGAGGTGGAAGAATGCCAAGAGTACACTAAAAAGCACTAGCTCTTACTTCCTCCTGTTATGCTTTTTTTCTAGAAAAGGGTAAAAGTCAGTCAGGTGACATCAAGAAATTTAGCAAAGGATTTCAAAGAAATAAGAGGAACATCAATATTCCTTTTATTGACTAGATTAAATTATTGTTTTTCCTTCTCATCCCAAATTCTTAAGAAAAATTGTCAAGCCATATTATGTTGAAAAATAAGTCCCATGTAAGCGAGACATGGGTATTTGAATTTTATCAGGCTTCCAGATAAAACTAAATTGTTGATTAAATCCTCTCCATCCTGCTTGCTCTTGTCCCAGACATCCCTCTCCAGTTCAGGAATATCCTCCTTTAAATAGCTTATTTAACCATACGGGACTGATGCCAGTAGCCTTAATATTTTCTGTACGGTATACTGGGATATATAAGGGGACTACCATCATATCTCTAGCATGTAGTGAGAGTTGGTAAATAGCATTCCCAGTGTGTATCTGGAAAAACAAAAAGGTTGTTCCTTTAAACAATCTTTTTTGGTGATAAAGCAAAGAATCAAAGGTACTTCATTACTAAAGAATCAGAGAATGTCCTAACTCTAAGAGAAGAGCACTTCTAACGTCATCTCAATATCCATCCAATCCAGAAGCAGAGCTGATGGTGCTACCAAGAGACAGAGTCTCCTTGTGGTGACACCACCTTCAAAAGTTTTGGAAGGTGCCCCCAAACATCACCAGTTTTCTTTACACCCTTGCTTGTCTCTAGTATTTAAAGATACATCTGATACTTACTGATTCTATTTATATTTTGAGGGTGATCCCTTCTTAGGGATATCATCTCATATGCAAAGTTAAAAGTATTGATCATTTTTCTCTCCTAAACTTAAACTATTATAATTTATGTTTAAGGCAGCCACGTTTAATAGCTTTATGACTTGGGGCCATAAAGGTGAGTGTTTCAATCTTGGTTCACTGTTCTGTAGGTGGTATATGGCCACTCCAGGAATCAGTTTTCTTACTTATAAAATAGGGTTTGCAGTGCTTTCTTCACAGATAAACGATTCAATTTGATATGCTAACATAGTGTCTACCATATAGTGTACATTAAATGTGAGCCCTCTTTCCTATCTCCACTGGGTGTGGCCAACTTCTAGTTTTCTAGGATTTACTAGAAAATTTCATACCTTCTAGGAATATATGGCTTCTGATCATATTCCCTTACCATCTTCATTTTACTAAACTAAAGGCTCTTAATTTTTTTGTAATTCCCACATTCTTATTTCCTATCTCAGTTACTTTTCTGTTAATTTTATAGAATTCAGTTTATTTTAGCAGGCATTCATTGAGGTAAGGGGAATTACAGTAGGTCCTATGGTTACAAATGTAAACAGGATCCCTGTTCTCAGGTACCTTACAGTCTAGTGTCAAGAGTAGTAAACAGACAAAAAATTGCAATTTGACCCGATAAATTCTGTGATATTGGTAAGCCTGTGACAACACAAGTGAAAGACCTAAATCAGATTAGGGAGGATGGGAAATTAAAGGTAAAGGAGCTGGTCGTACTTGTAGGCTTTTCTCTAGAGTTGGCAAACATCTGTACCTGTGTTCAAGGTTTAGATTGACCAAGACAGCCTTAACATTCCTTTCAGCTTAATAAAACTTTAGACAGGTTTCTTCCCGACTTATAGGCCCTTGACCTCCCCTTATTTAGAACATTTACTCTAAAAAACATGCAAATTTTTTTTCACCCCTTTGGCAGGTAAATCTTCTTCTAGTAATCTTGCCAGATTTACAACCCAGGAATGTCTTTCTCACGGACATGGGAGCCATTTTTCGAAATGTAATCATCAAGAAAGATAGCACCGCATTCTCTGTGGGAGGACAAGAGTCTAACTTCAATAAGTGCTGATTACCAAACACAGATGGCCTAATCACATTAACCAGTCTCCTCCTAATGTCCTCCAGTACCAGTCCACTAGCTCACTCCAGAATTGATAAACTGTCCCACCTTTTGTTTCAGCAGAGTTTAGTCCAATCTCTCTCTCCAACTGCAATCGTTTTCAATCAACTTTCCCTTGCCTGTTTAAGTCTGTCCTTGGACAGGATGCATCCAGGTTGTGTACAAGGGGAAAAAACGGATTTTTGCCCAATAATCTACTCACTGATGCCTGGCACTTGGTCAACTTTTGTAATTGCTGATTAAAATAAGTCCATCATGTCAATGTCTAGGGGGAAATGTTTTCAATGGCTCTAAACACTTTGAGCAGTGATAAATGAAATCTCTGAGTTCACCATCTTCTAACTGGAACTAGAATTATTTTCCCAAAAATATATTGCTTTACACTTATGCACAAAATGAGTCTCTGCCTCAAAGAGACTCTGAGCAGGCTCAAGTATCCACTCGTCCTAATAGCTTTATACTCATTCTTTTGGTATTTCAATTATCTCAAGTGTTCAGAATCATGAATAAAGTTGGGAGCAATTCGTGAGGATGTTAATCAAGTATAAATTACTCAACAAGGGCTCCCCTTATTATACTCTCCATGAAGCTCTCTAGAGGATCAGCTCAGGTACTGGCCTCAGGCACAGTCTAGATTGAGAGAGGATTTCAAATAATTGATGGTTTTAGCCAAAATTTTGAATTCTAAAAATGGATGGAAATTTGGAAATTCTAAATCAATCATAGCAAATTACAAATTATCATCAAGAAAGACTGCATAATAAAAATTTCTAAAGGTTACTGTAGAAATTAAGCTTAAATTCAAATTTAATTCTAAGGTAAATAAAAATATGTATTCCATTTTCTTTTTTCATTATAAAATTTATAAAACCAGAATTTTCCTTCTAATGTGCACATTTGGTGTACTTGCTTTTTATTTCCAAAAAAAGTTTCCCTAACTTAAGGACATATACAACATACGGTACCTTAGAATTAAGGAAATATGGGAGAATGATTTTGATTACCTCCTCATGCTACATGAAAATTCATTACTTCAAACTTTCTTGAACAGTTTTTTTAAAAGATGCCAGTTACCCAACTCATACAAACACCCATATACATATGTACATCTTTCTTGTTGGGGAACAGACTTATATTAGTGTAAATAAGTGGTCATTAAAGTTAATGTGTTCATTTTATATAGTTATAATTTAAGATATAGTAGAAATTCGTTTGAATATGATATATACCTTTTTAAAATATATTAGAGACTTATAGAACCACCTCACAGTGACTATATTTGTCCATTATGAGGTTTAGAATATACTTCACTACTTAAATGAGTTGAGTATGATATTTTATCATTATACCTTTGCTTTTATCATATATTGTGGATGTAGAGTCTTTGGTCAGAAACATACCCTCTATATTATAAAAACATCATTATAGAAAAATGTAGTATTCTTTTAATATATAATTTAACATGAAACTAGGACAGATTTTCAGCAAAAGAAGGGAGCTGCATATAGTTGGCTTTTACTGGCAGGCCTCTTTCTGCCCAGTAATTACCCAGTCTTTACATACATGTTACAGTTAGTTCAGTGCTTTTAAGGAAATCCAGCTTTCTTTGCTCTCTGATCTTTTCTTCTCACAAAATACTTAGCAAACACATAGCTATTAGCTCCATAGGAATTGGTTGTATACATCAGTATTTTTCACAAGCCCACTTAACCAAGGTACCAAGTAATTTGACTAGAATCCAAACCAAATCAGTTGAAGAGCTAAGTGTGCAAAAAATCCTGTAACACACTAGATTCCAATGAGCCACAGTTTTATTAACACTGCATCACTTAGCAAACTCAGATGGGGTTTTGGGTCTTTATGTTGAGTTTCTTTAACTGGCAAATGCTTAAGAGCACACTTTATTTATTGATTGATTGATTTATTAAAGAATCATCTTTTTTTTAAATTTATTTATTTTTGGCTGTGTTGGATCTTCGTTGCTGCACGTGGACTTTCTCTAGTTGCGGGGAGTGGGGGCTACTCTTCGTTGAGGTGCGTGGGCTTCTCATTGCAGTGCCTTCTCTTGTTGCAGAGCACGGGCTCTAGGCACGTGGGCATCAGTAGTTGTGGCGCATGGGCTTAGTTGCTCCACGGCATGTGGGATCCTCCTGGACCAGGGCTCGAACCTGTGTCCCCTGCATTGACAGGCGGATTCTTAACCACTGCGCCACCAGGGAAGTCCCTAAGAGCCCACTTTAAATGCAGTTACACAATGACATCATGATAAGAAATGCTATAGGAATATAGGCATAGAAAAAAAATTATCATCACTCACATATGCCCTGAGCATTTTCTGCTGGAGAATCTGAACTTCATAATGAGGGTACTAATATATTACCTGCTTCTGATAGCAAGTTCTTATCACTTGAGAAATATCATTAAACGTTACATCTCTGCAGCTTAATCCTTCTTAACCTGAAATATACCTTTAGAAATAATATTTTAACAGTTTGAGAAAATTCAGCTATTACATAGCTATCTACCTAAATATTTACGTGAGATAATTATGAAAGCATTCTATTAATAATTTTTTGAAGACATTGTAATAACAATTTAGTCTTAGAATTTTAGAAAAAAAAATAAACCAATAAAGGTACTTCTTCTGGTTCAAACTGTACAAATGAAAATTCTGAAGCTAAGTAAATTGGGCAAAGTATGTTGCTGTTTCATAAGTTAATGAAAGTAAATTTATTTATTAAATTTTTATTTATTTATATTTTCATAGGTTTATAACACATAAGGTTCATGTGTATAATATTATATTTTGACATTTATATAAACTACAGTGTGCTCACCACCAAAAGGTTAGTTGTCAACTGTCATCATATTGTTGACCCCCTTTACCCATCTTGCCCTCCCTCCACCCCCTTCTCCTCTGCTAACCACTACTCTGTTCTCTGTATCTATTTGTTTCAGTTTGGTTTCTTCATTCATTTTGTTTTGCTTGTTTTTATATGCCACATATGAGTTAAATCATATGGTATTGGTCTTTCTCCATCTGGTTTATTTCACTTAACATAATACCCACAAGGTCCAACCATGTTGTCCCAAATGCCAAGATTTCATCTTTTTATAGCTATTATTCCATTGTAAGTGTGTATCTTCTTTATCCATTCATCCATCAGTGGACACTTAGGTTGTCTCCATATCTTGTCTATTCTAAATAATGCTGTGATGAACACAGGGGTGCATATATCTTTTCAGATTAGTGTTTTTGTATTCCTTGGATAAACACCCACAAGTGGAATAGCTACATCACATGAGAGTTCTATTCTTAATTTTTTGAGGAATCCCCATGTGATTTACCATAGTGGCTGCACTAATTTACATTCCCACCAAAAGTGCACAAGGGTTCCCTTTTCTTCACTTCCTCTCCAGCACTTATTTCTTGTCTTTTTGATAATAGCCATTCTAATGGGTGTGAAGTGATATCTCCCTGTGGTTTTGATTTACATTTCCCTGATAATTAGTGATGTTGAACATTTTTTACATGCTTGTTGGCCATCTATATACCTTCTTTGGAAAAATATCTATTCAGTTTCTCTGCTCATTTTTAAATTGGATTGTTAGCTTTTTTGTTGTTGAGTTGCATGAATTCTTTATCTGTTTTGGATATTAGATACGTGATTTGCAAATATCTTCTCCCATTTGGTAGGTTTTCATTTTGTTGATGTTTCCTTTGTTGTACAGAAGCTTTTTAGTTTGATAATAGTCCCATTTGTTTAGTTATGCTTTTGTCTCCTTGCCTGAGGAGGCACAGGCAGAAAGATATTGCTAAAACCAAAGTCAAAGCGAATACTGCCTATGTTTTCTTCTAGGAGTTTTATTGTTTCAGATCTTACATTGGAGTCTCTAATCCATTTTGAGTTGATATCTATGTATGGTATAAGATAGTGGTCTAGTCTCATTCTTTTGCACGTGGCTATCCAGAAAAACTAAATTTAGATGCTCTCCATCCTTTCATCAAATTTTAAACCCATTCAGATTAATCTGCAAAACTTCATCAAGAGGTTTGAAGGTAGAGAACTTTTTACTGTCTAGCTGATTTTTAAGAGTGATTAGGGCAGATTTAGATATCAAATTACTGTAAAAAACATTCTGGCTAGTCCATGTCAGTCACTTTCCTAAATTTCAAGGTTATTGATTGCTCAACTTATCTTATGACTTTAAATTTGAAAGCCTCAAATTAGCAACAAGTTTTCATAGGATTCAAAGCAGTAGTGGTTTTACAGAATGATTCTATTAAATTAATCTTTTCCTCATTTGAAACATACATGATTAAGATACATATTAATTTATTCAGAAAAGTCATACATTTTTTCAATGGAAAAACTCTTCCCTTCTGTGCTCCCTAGGGCTATTTGTGTGCAAAATTTAACAAATATTGGTTCAACTCTTTTTTTTTTCTGATTCAAAACTTCAGCATGAGTGAGGATTAGTTGGATGGCTAACGAGACAGTAATCTCCTCAAACATCTTTTAACCCACTTGTACATTCTACATGAAGCAGCAGCTCAGTAACTGTTGAATGAACGAGTGGACAGATCCCACTTACCCAGAAGACAGAATTCTTCTTTAAGAATCTGAGGTTTAATTTTGTGGTCAAATGTTTAGAAATGGAAATCGAACTCAAAGTTCCACTTGACTTATAACGTGACTTCTGTCCTCAGCAGATGGTTAAAAAGGTTAGTTCTACCAGTGGCTTCAGAAAACATACAAAAGGTGTTAGCAGAACCATGATATTTACGGTACATATTTGATTGTTTCAAGAACTGAGCGAACAGGTAGTACTTGTAAGGGCAATCAGGTGCCAGTTTCAATGGTCAGGCCTGAACCGCAAGGGTTTCCCACTCCACCCGCTGCTTGTGAATTCTGGCTTCACTCGTTATGCCTCCTGATGCTGCCACACAGCTCCTTACTTTGAGGTAACAGGTGATCTGACTATGCTTTTTTGTTTGTTTGTTTCTCTAACGTTACACAGAAAGCTAGAGTCAAAAATGTGTGTGTAGTCTGAGAATGATACTTTGGATATATTGCTATTTATGATAAGCCCAGACTTACATGTTTACCTCGAACTGGAAAAAAATTGCTAACTAGAATATCCCCCGTAAAAGTAATTACTGACAATGTCTTCCTCCTTAACCACATGGACCTATATCAAGGCTGCTTATCTGTGCAAGATACCAAAGTTGTTACCACAGGACTATGCTATCAGAAGCAGATTTTCTGCCAGTGGGCTGGGCCAGCTTTTGCAAACTACAGGAAACCTGGGTTCCTAAAATAACCTACGGGACACTCCTGGTCTAAACTCAAACAGAATGGGCTTAATACATAAATCCTTGCAGGAAGTTTGGACACTGAAATGATCTCTCACTGAGGATGGCGATTCAGCTTAACAAATGAGGCAATGAGACTGATGGAATACGCCCTTTCCAAGGAAGAAGTTACAATGATTTCCGTTGATACTATCAGTATTTCCACAGTCCTGTTTCCAGGAGGTTATATATAGTATCACAGAAGAACCCTGAGAACAGATAATCAAGCCTTTATTATAAAGAATCAGAGAAATATATTAAATGTCTCTTAACAAGGAGAATTGAACTTTTTTACTTATAATAACCATTATTATCATTATAGAATTATTATATTGTTCTTAATATTTTATTATTAAATAAATATTATCTGCATGGAAGGCAGATTGGCATCACATACGTGTTACGGCACTGAAAACTAATCAATACACACACACAAAATAATGTGCTAAGGCTACACTAGGGAGTCTCACTTCTGATCTCAAGGTTATGCCAGTTTATCCCAAGTTCTCAACAAAACTCTTTATCAAACTTATTGTATCTTATCCCTCACTGTATCAGAACTGTTTCAAAAGGGATCTTGTTAGTCATTTTCCTTAAAAAAAAAAAAAAGAGAAATCCAAGTCATGCCTTTTCTATGAAATCTTTGGAGGTTGCTATGACAATGTTATTTGTAGCTCAGCCCACAATTCATATTCTTCAGCTTTTACCCAAAGTAACCTGGTTCTGCTTGCTAGGTATCATCTTCTAAGTCTCCAAGAGATATTGCCAAAGTTTTCTCCAGAGACTGGGATTGGAAAAATGACGGCATTATTAAATGCTGCACTTTACAAAAATCATTTCTATTTTGAGCACCCTAACGTAGTTATCTTCATTTTGATTAATCCTTTTTTTTAAACAAGGATGTACATTTTTACATGGTTGCAATTACAGCAAACACAGGGTTTTGTGTTATTCCTTCACTATTTCCAATAACAAAAGCATTTTTCATATATTACAATTGGGGGATTATTTTAATGTTAAAGAATATATGATATTTAATGGATACAATCTATATTTAATTTAATCAGATTCCTATTACTAGCCATTTGTCTTCATTTTTTCCTTATTACAGATAGATTCACAAATAACATTATTATGAATATTTTTTTCCTCTACAGAATTGTTTCTTTGAATGAGACAGGGGTGATGGTTGTTTGGCTTGTATCGACAGTATTTATAAAAGTGTAAATCTGAATGTGTTTAGGTGAGGCAAGTACAGTAACCTGTATTCCTATTGCCTTCCCCCCCAGGCCAACATGGCACATTTAGATTACTTGCTTGACCCTGAAAGCATGTGAATTTTTGACTCCTGGATTACTGGGTCAAAGGCGTAAGTGTCTTTATGACTTTCAATAACAATGATCATTTAACTCTTCTAAACCAGTTATACATGTATTTCAATGTCACCAACTTTCATTTATTTGAGTACTTTCCAAACCTTAGGTGCTGTATACGCATTGGGGACACAATGATGAAGACAATGAACAGGGAGTTACAATGCAGTCTGAATTAATAGAACTTAGAATAGGGTACTAAGGGAACCCATAAGAGGGGCAGAAACAAGTCTTCTCCAAATCGGGTCATTACATGGGGAAGTGGTGGCAAGTAGAAGAACGGAGGAAGGAGAGAACTCCAGGCAAAGAGAGCACCATATGCAATGGCCTGGAAAACATAAGGCAAGCATATTTTAAGTATTATGAGAATGTAGAGGGTGAGGTTAGTGTTGAAAGACATGAATATATATGAAAAGGCATGTATATATATGGTTTTGTAACGTAGTCATCATTAGGTATCACTTAATAATTTTTTGTCAAATTTATTAACTATATAAACATGTTATACATGTAAAGTAGATTTAATATGCATCACATCTAAGAAAATCCAATTCCTGACATAATCAGCAGAATGAAAAGTGACAGAGATTAGAAAACTCCCCAGCACTTGAGAGAAGAGAGGTTTGTGCAGTTTGATGGCAGCACAGGCCCATGTGTAGGAGAAGGGGAGGTGATGGAGCAGCAGGGATAGGTTAGAACAGTTGGAGTGCCTGGAGGGCCAGGCCAAGGAGTTCACTTTGTATTAACTCAATGGTCAATGAAATTACATAGCAATTTTAGAGAAACAAAATTATAATTAAAACTGTAGAGGAAACACTAATTCGTTTCACTAAAGCAAAAGTCAGAACATCCTGGTGTCAGCACTGGAAAACAATCTCCAGGTAATTGAAGCAGGAAAACCACATCCATTTAGGGGTTCTCTCATTTTCATTATGACTGCTACCACCATAGCAGCCTCTAGGCTTCCATTCTAACACTTTTGTCCAGGTATGGAGCAATCAAAAACATCTCGCTTTGTTTCACTTTAGTACAAATGATATAGAAAAGACATCAAAAGAATTTATTAAGTGATAAGAGAGAATAACTGGGAAACAGAGGGTGTATGAAATATATAAACAGTCTAGTTTACAAAGAACTACTTTATTCTTTATAGAACATTGTTAGCCCATAGTCCATGTTATTCTACATTGGACACCAAGTATCTCTTAAACCTATGAAATAATATGTAAGACATTATGTGCATTTATATAGTCTTTGTATAAAGGATGTCATGGAAGAGGACCTCTACCAATAGATAGAAAAGAAATTCTTGCCATTGTCTGTTATGCAAGCCAAAAGCGGATGGGGTAATTTGCCAGAAATAATACTATAAGGGATATAAGTAATTTGGTCCAAGTACACCGCTCTCTGGGTTGCATTATTCAAGAGTAAATTTTAGAATGTCTGGAAGCAGAGGTCTTACCCAGTGTTCGAGACATATGAGGTCTCTGAGAATTTCTCTGAAATCACACTGAACATCTTGTGTACATGTATGTGTGTGTGTATATCTCCTGGGAAGTCTTTAAAAGGCTCATAAGCTCTTTTATGGCACTTCTTCATTTCACTTCTGTGCTGGGCCTCCCCATTTATGAAAGCAGAAGTTTCAGCCTCGGAGACTTTGGGCACAAGTCAGCAGGTGGTGACAGCTTTCTCTTCCAACACTGCATCTTTTAAGCATTCTTAAGAAAGCAAGCAGCCATCAGTTATGAACATCATTCAGGTGACGTTCTGTATGTATGAACTGCATTTGAGATTAAAAGACGGGGAAGAGATGGGAAGTGAGTAGACATGAGACTATTATAGGGCTCAGGAGAAAAGTGGCAGAATCTAATTACGATAGGATGAGTGGGAATACAGAAATGAGGATGGGCAGAGGATGCACATCTTGGTATTTGGTATATGCCGCAGGGTTTTTTTCACCAAGTTGTCATTCTGTGTTTGGAAAACAAAATTGGGGGAAAAATGAAATCAAAGAGTAAGTCAGTGCTTGGCATATAATAGGAATGTAATAAATTTTGGAAAGACTCACACTACCATGGTGAAACTTTTAGTATTAAACATATATTCATTTGCAGAACAGACAGTAGTTGGACTTTTATATTACTAATGCTTAAATACTTCAACTTCTGGTCATCTTATACAAGTTCATTAGACCACTGATCGTTGTTGCAGTAGAGTTCTGAAAGTTTAATTTTGAGACGTGAATGAGAAATGAGGTCATGGCATAGATGCAGACAGGCAATGAAACTATAAAATTGGTAAGCTTGGTCTATGAGAGCCTATATGAGCAAAGAATCTGAAAAAGAATAGATATATGTATATGTATAACTGAATCACTTTGCTGTACACCTAAAACTAACACACTGTAAATCAACTATACTTCAATAAAATTAATTTATTTTAATTAATTAATTAAAATTAAAAAATGGTAAGCTTGGTGAACTGTAGTTGACCTCGTTCAGGAAAGTAGAAGTGGGCACTGGTTCTGGAGGATACAGGAGTGGTTTGCATAGAGAGAGGGCCAACTTTACTTCCTAACAGTAAGTTAAAATTAGGGGAATGCAGAGATCATAGAATAATAATCAGAAAGTGGCATAAATGTAAGAAGCAGTCTGGCTCTTCTTATACTAGAGAAAGAGAGAGGTAAATTTGTGGTGGAGATGGTAAGGGAATCATTTGAAACAATCCAGATTTCAATTGAAGTGAAGAGGTCAGAAAATATTAAGGATAAATAAAGCTTAGTTTATTCATTAGGAACATGGAAGTTAGAGTTAGTAAAAACCAGTCTCAAAATGATAATTCTCTAATTTGATAATTCTGAACTAATCAGAAAAAAATATGAACTATAGTGCACATTAAGTCAATGTTGAGGAAAACGATGTATTTATTTGAGTACAATTCAGTTGTTATTTTACAATGCTTTAACAAAAGTACACGTTAAATACATCGAATTTTATATATACTGTAAGTATACTTTTTAGCATAGAAAATTACAAAATTATCTAATCACTTAAAAGAAAATAGCATTATCCTTCTCACAAAGTTCTGAAATTAAAGAAAAAAATTATGAAGATATCAACTATTCACTGAAGTTTCTGAAATAATCAGAAAGCTTGAATCAAAGAGAGATTACATTTAAGGAGGATGTGTTATTGTTTAATTCAGTGGTTAAAGAAATAGAAAAATTAAATAGGAGCACTTTTCTGTTAAACTTTCCCCTCTGGAGGCTGGTATAAATAAGGGAGCTAGTATGGACCCTCCATTTCCCTTGAACAGGTGTTAACTTCTTCCTAGGGGGTTTAACTTCATGGTTAAGAGCATGGCCTCTGGGCTCAAATCTTTTGTGCCTGAATCCTAGACATGTCACTTGTTAAGTCTGCAACTTTTGGCAAGTTTCTAACTTTCTCTAAGTCTCAGTATTTAACTGTGTAATGTGGATAATATTTGTGAGGGTTAAATGCCACTGACAAACGGTAATTGGTATACATTTAAGCGCTCAATAAATTTGTCTATCAGGAGGAGTTTGGACATAGAGGGAGATGGTAGATAGATTCTGAAGGGAAATGTGAGAATTCGTTTAGAATGAACAGTTTCGAGGAAGACAACAACTGAAACGGGGGTCCTCCTTCCTATTCAGCTGCTAGAAAAAGAGGTGTGTTTAACAGGACAGAGAAAACAGGTTGAAAACTGGTGGCCCTGTGGGCACTGGAGTAGGGGAAACAGGTTAGAAGTGTTTCACACACAGACTGAAGAAGCTAAATACTACACATGCAACAGAGCTGTGGATATCTATTTCAGTATGTCTGTGGGTCTATCTGTACAATGTTTCTCTTGAAAAGTCAGCAAGCACTGTGAAGACAGAGCTCCAATCCTCTCTGACACTTGTTTAGGGGAGGGGCAGCAGCAGAGAAATCTCAGAGTGGAAGACAACCTACAAATACCTGCATGGACATACATGACTACTTGCCACTTTCCTCCTGGCATCAGAGCTCTCAAAGTAGTTTATCCCCTTTCATTGCCTTGTTCATTCCCTTCATGCATCTTCCACAATCAGGCTTCTGTTTCACATTTTTTACTTCATTTTCCTCTGTAATGTTGTCATTGCAAAAATGAAGTGAACTTGCCTCAATCCTCTTCCTTCTTGTCCTCAATAAACTATGAACTGGTAAATATATATTTTCTCTTTCTCTTATCGAGAAATCCACCCTTTAGGGCGTGAAATCCTACACTGTGTAAGACAAAATTGTTCTCTTATACTTAACTGTGTATATATAAACCTTCGCATTCATTATATACATTTATTATATTCAGTTGTTATTCATAATATATTTATTATATTCATATATATATATATATATATAATGAATGTGAACATCAATATCCCCTTAAATTTAAGCCCTCCAGGTAATAAATATTTTTGTCTTTATGAGCTACATAGGTCTGTAACACATCTTCTTTCTTTTTTTCCTTTTTTCTTGTTCTTTTCTTACAACCTTTTCAAAATGTAATAACCATTCTTAGCTCAAGAAGAGATTTCACCTTTAAGCCATAGTTTGCTTACTGATGCTTTAAAATAAATAACTCTGAATTTGAGAAAAATACAACAAAACTCAATAATCAGTTATTCATGTTGGCTATGGTCCACTTTAATGCAAGTGAGCGACAACAAGTACTACGGTGAGAATATGCTTATCAGTTCCCAACACATCTGAGGAGTGAAGGTAAGTTGTGTGAAAGGAAAATAGAAATGGAGTCATTACTGGTAGGGAGAGCTCTCTCACATGGAGCCTCTGAGGAAGCCACTGAGGAAGTGTGACTTAGGCACATCTCAGCCGAGATGGAATCTGAACTTTGACTACCTATTGCTTTGACACAGGCATCCAGAGCATCTGTCCACGTTCCAGAAACTCAAGATACTTACCGGACTCTTACCCTAAAATAACTTGTGACAGAGAATCCCTTAAGGACAAATATTTCCTTTCCTGCGTCACAGTCAATCATAATCCCTGACAGACAGCTTTAACAACCTTGTACCTTTTATCTTTATAAGTCCCTGACTCTTTCTCTTCCACAGAGCATCTCTGGGTTTTACCTGAATCTGTGTCTCCAGGATTGCAATTATCAAGACCCCAAATAAAACTTTGTTCTCTGCAGCCTCCATACTGATTATTGTTCGACAGTTGGGCCCCATAGTTTACGAATAAGTGAGACAAGTTCTTATCTCTTGGTTCATGCCTCTGATCTCCTTTTACTTGTTCAATTTAAATGTTATTTCCTAAGAATGACTGCCTCCTTATATTGAGATAAAGTTCTAATTTTCACCTTAGATCTAGTCATGTGACAAAGGAATTATTTTATTCCTTTGTCACATGACAAAGGAATGAGAAAATATACTCATTTTCTCAATCTCTTAAGGATTGCTTTCACTTTGATACAGCAAAAATGTTACTGTTGAGAAAATTGTTTCTTTTGCCTGTTAATTTGATCCCCTCAACCTTTTCTTGTACATTTTCTATGCTACATTTAATCAATTTAAATTACTGACAGTTGATTTCCAGGCCTACCGATATACCACTTCTGCCTTTCAATACTCACTCACCTTGTTTCTTTGCACTTCTCTTTTCTGTCATTTTTGCTCCAAATTGCTCATATTTAAAAAGTCCTCTTGCAATATCATGCATAATTCACTCACAGATGTGAGGAGGAACAGCTGTAACATCTTTCTGCCAAGGCATACACTCATTCACAATGCCCAGTGGTTTCTCAGTTGTGTGTAGGATTTTTCTGCTGGGATGGGTCTTTTATCATCTTCAAACGTGCATGACTCAGCCACACATACTAGCTTCACAGAGTCTTCCCAGCTATAAACTTTAGAACAAGCTTCGACTCCCAAGTATCTGCTATGGTCTGAATGTTTTGTACATTGAATTCCTATGTTGAAATTCCTATGTTGAAACCCTAATGCCCAATGTGATAGTATTAGTAGGTGGACCTTTGGGAAGTGCTTGAGTCGTAACAGTGGAACCATCATGAATGAAATTAATGCCTTATAAGAGGCTCCAGAGAGATCCCCTGCCCTTCCTACCATGTGAGGACACAGGGAGGTGGTGTCAGCTTATGAACCAGGAGGAAGGTCCTCACCAGAAGGCAAACACGCTAGTCTTGGACTTCCCAGCCTCCAGGACTGTGAGCAATAGTTGCTGTTGTTATAATCTACCAGTTGGTGGTATTTTGTTATAGCAACACGACTGGAGTAAGATCGCGTCTTTCTACCCTAGAGGAGTAATTCCTAGACTAATTACCTAGTAAAATTTGAGCATTACCTCAGCATACACCAAGTGATGCTGGATGAGGTAAAATCCAGAAACAAGGTTGCTGAAGAGTTCTGTCATGATCTACTCCCACATACTATCACATACCTCAGAGATACTACATATTTACTCGTGTTAGGAGCTTCACATGGCAGTGGTTTTCTCCATGGCAGTGTGAACACCAGCATCACTGCTACTTGCTACTCCTAAAGGAGCTCGAATGCCTCACTCCTCTTCCTTGTTTGAGAGCTATTCCACTTTTCACTTGGCTGACCTTCAAGCTACTTATCATAAGTGCCCATTCTCTTGATTTTCAGGAACACTCATTACTATTATATCCCTCGGGGCAATTTTAGAAGTTTAAAGCAAGGAAGAGTAGCTTCTTATGATAAGAAAAAGAATAAGGTGGATTGTTGTTCATTTATTGATCATTTATGAGTAGTTGTCATATGCCAGGCATTGGCGCATTGTGCTTTTGATGTCAGAAGCAGTCCCTGCTTTCAAGTGGTCTCTGGTAAAGCTGGAAGGGGTTTCAACTGGACAGAATAGTATAACATAATGAGTACATAAGTGCCAGGACAGGGTGCCAGGGTGGGAAGGAGGACACAGAGAAAGAACAAGTTTATCATGAAATATTTTTGAAGAACAGGACACCTGATTTGTGTTTTGAAGGAAATGTAGAAGTGTGAAAGACAACAAAAAAGTTTCAGAAATGAACAGCCTAGGCAGAGGCTACAGCAAGATTTAAAAAGCAAGAGGGCACAAACCACAGAGCTGATCTCCCTGTGCTATGTGGCTGCTTCCCACTAGCTATCTATTTCACATTTGGTAGTGAGTGTATATATGTCCTGTGACCACCTAGAGGAGTGGGATAAGGAGGGTGGGAGGGAGACGCAAGAGGGAAGAGATATGGGGATATATGTATATGTATGGCTGATTCACTTTGTTATAAAGCAGAAACTAACACACCATTGTAAAGCAATTATATTCCAATAAAGATGTTAAAAAATAAAATAAAATTTTAAAAAAAACACGAGGGCATACAGAGCAATGGTGGTCCTAAAGAACTGCCAATAGGTACGTATGACTGGAGTATAAGATCATTTGAGCAAGTAATGCAAAAGATACCAAAATTGGCAGTGGATAATCTAAGGTCAGGATATATCACCTTTCTTTTTTTCACTCTAGAAATATTTACTGAGTGACTCTTATGTGCCAATGATTGTTGTAGGTTCTGCAGTGAAAAAATCATGACTCTACCTGCACAGAATTTGCATTCTACCTAGGGAAGAGACCGAAAATAAACCAATACCAAAATATTGATATATTGTTTGGCAGACGGGAACAAACATATGGAGAAAACGATATCAGAGATGGAATGGAGCATGTGTAGGTTAATGTGTGCACCTGCATGGGGATGCACAACAGCTGTTTTTTATAGGATGATCAAGGTCTCACTGATGTGGTGACATTTGACCAGAGACTTGAAGGTAGTCATATCCTATCTATTATCATAACCTCTAGTATCATATTCTATTTATATGTGTATGGATTACTTTTCTAGAACATTTCCAGAAGATGAAATCGTAAATGCAAGGGCCTTTGGATGGGAGAACGTTGAGTGTTGAAAGTAGAAACTAAGAGGCTGGTGTTCCTGGTGTGGAAAGAGTGAGAAGAGCAGTGGATAAACTGGAGAGCCGGTGGTGGCGAAGGGGGTGCAGAAAAGATAGGGCTTTTTAGAGTCTCTTTAAGTACTTGTTCCCGTGTGGCTCCCCACCTCTTAGACAGAATCAAGGAAATGTCTAGGCCCAGGCAGTGGAGAATAGGCATTTGGTAGTTTTTGCTAAAGAGTTAAGCTTAAAAGCCTAAAATCTTTATGGACAGAGAGAAATTTTGCTAAATTTCTTCTTTACTACATCAGAGTAATAGATGGATAAATCCAAAGAACTTTCCACAAAGGAAAAGCACCATCAGGATTTGCATAGTTTTTGTTTTGTCTTGTTTTTTAACAAGAGGGAAGGGAAATTACCATTACTATTTTGAATCTGAGAAAGACTGGGGTAAAGAGAGGTTAAATGGCTCATTCACGGCAAACCTGGGCTTAAGAGTAGGACAGTCAAGAGTATTCTACATGATGCCCTCGGCCAATCACTTACTCAGAGGAAGGCCAATTATTATTTTTTAAATTAAATTAAATTAATTTATTTATACAGCAAGTTCTTATTAGTTATCTATTTTCTACATATTAGTGTATACATGTCAATCCCAATCTCCCAATTCATCCCACCACCACCACCCTTGCCCCGCTTTCCCCCCGTGGTGTCCATACGTTTTTTCTCTACATCTATGTCTCTATTTCTGCCTTGCAAACCGGTTCATCTGTACCATTTTTCTAGATTCTACATATATGTGTTAATTTACGATATTTGTTTTTCTCTTTCTGACTTACTTCACTCTGTATGACAGTCTCTAGGTCCATCCACATCTCTACAAATGACCCAAGTTCATTCCATTTTATATATGTACTACGTCTTTTTTATCCATTCGTCTGTCAGTGGGCATTTAGGTTGCTTCCATGACCTGGCTATTGTAAATAGTGCTGCAATGAACATTGGGGTGCATGTGTCTTTTTGAATTATGGTTTTCTCTGGGTATGTGCCAGCAGTAGTGGGATTGCTGGGTCATATGGTAGTTCTATTTTTAGTTTTTTAAGGAACCTCCATACTGTTCTCCATAGTGGTTGTATCAATTTACATTCCCACCAACAGTGCAAGAGGATTCCCTTTTCTCCACACCCTCTCCAGCATTTGTTGCTTGTAGATTTTCTGATGATGCCCATTCTAATTGGTGTGACTTTCAATACGCTTCCCTGGGGCAGTAGTGATTATCTTCCCAATAGCTTGGGCAGCTTGGTGAAGAAGATCAGAGGCTGACTTCAGCTTTTCATAGCTCTCCATCTTTCTACTTCCTAAATTCCCATTCCTTTTACTTGAGCAGTGGTTCATCAAATATTTAACAGCAGCAGAAGTTTCTCCTAGAAACTTGTTAGAAATGCAAATTCCCAGCTGAGGCTCCGGAAATCATTGTTTTGACAAGCCTTCTGATTCTCCCTAATGCTTGAGACCCCTTGCTCTCCTTCTGATCTGAGAGAGAGGGAGAGGGGGAAAGATAGAGAAAGCCCAGGAAAGAATGCTGGAAAGTAAATTCAGATAGCTTTTTATAGGGGCTTTTTACTGTGGTAACTCACAAATGGTTGAAAAAACCCCACAAATTGAAACATGTAGCTACTTTAAGGACTCTTTAGCAGAAATCAATCTTATTCCCGATCTATTACTTAATAGGTCATTTCCTCATAGGGATGACTAACAGCAATTCATCAGAAAATGTTTTTTATATATTTTTTTTTCTTTTTGCGGTATGGGGGCCTCTCACTGTTGTGGCCTCTCCCGCTGCGGAGCACAGGCTCCGGACGCGCAGGCCCAGCGGCCATGGCTCACGGGCCCAGCCGCTCCGCGGCATATGGGATCCTCCCAGACCGGGGTACGAACCCGTATCCCCTGCATCGGCAGGCGGACTCTCAACCACTGCGCCACCAGGGAGGCCCTGCTTTTTATATTTAAATAACACTTTCTGTTCCAAGATGTCAAAATGTTTGACAAGTGGTCAAAATGCAGCTCACTAATATTCTCAACCCCATGGTAGTAAATAACCCACATCTACCATCACTGCTGTTTACTGGTGATTGCTTGTCTGGGAAAGTTGAAGCGCCTTTGCTATCTCTGTAGAAAGTCAATCACTAAAGGAGAAAACGTCCTTCATCTTGGTTCCCATAGGAAACCAAATTGATAAATTACTCACTGACTTCTATTATTGCATCTCAAGGATAGTTAACAATGCTCATCAAGGAAAAATCCCTAAGAACACTCTTGCCCTATCTCTGATTAACCCTGATTTGGGAAAATCATCTGGCTCAATCTACATTGAATTACAATATGAATGCTACTTAATTCCCTATTACTTCTGATTACACAGGATCAATGCCACTTGAAGAGAAAGAAGCAAAGGTTCACTACATTGGGGTCTCCTTGACAGCCAAGCCTGTGCCTTAGTCATTTTGACTCCCTAGTGACCAGCCTGGTATGTGGAATAGTATATGCGATCAGTAATTATTTCTTGAATGTATGATGTAGGAATGAGTCAAGATATTTTTAGAGTTGGAGTCATGGATCAAGAGGAGAAAACGTGGTTTAAAAGAAACTACTACAGGGCTTCCCTGGTGGCACAGTGGTTGAGAGTCCGCCTGTCGATGCAGGGGACGCGGGTTCGTGCCCCGGTACGGGAGGATCCCACGTGCCGCCGAGTGGCTGGGCCCGTGAGCCATGGCCGCTGGGCCTGCGCGTCCGGAGCCTGTGCTCCGCAACGGGAGGGGCCACAACAGTGAGAGGCTCGCGTAGCGCAAAAAAAACCACAAAAAACAAAAAAACTACTACATTCTCAGAAGCCGGTGCTGCAATGAATGCTAATAACAACTTGACAATGTCCTCTGTCATTGCAAATAATGTGATACCAACATCTACTAATCAATCAAAACAAAGACTTTCAGAATTCAAAATTGGATAGGATTTTGAGCTGGGGATTCCTCTCACCCACCTTTTCTTAGGATAAAACTGTAGTGTCAACAGATAATATGCCAGTTTTCCACTTAAAATTGGAAAATTTAATCTAATTTCGGAGGCATGAAATAAAAACTGATGGGCAAATATTAGAATTTCCATCAATGAAAAAGCTTAATTTCTAAAATGCTGAAGGTTAGTTTATCAAAATACTGAAATTGCCTCATATCACAAGTCAAAGCACCCTCTCTTTACTAAATAAGGAGCTATAAAGTTGCACAATTACTGTCCATTTTTTTACTTGGTTTGAAAAAAAGTTGCTTGTTTTAAATAAAACAAAGTTCAACTGAAGTGACTATAATATCATCAGTCTTGTAAAACTCCTTGTGTTAGATTTCTTCTATCCCCAAGATGCCAACCATGCATATTAAACTGACTCTTGTTTTTTGCGTATGATTTCTGTACATCTTTCCTATTGGAATTTTCATGTTAAGTACCCTTGCTTAGAGTGTGGATCGTAACCACTCTGTTTAACATTCTATCACCAGTACCTAGAACAGTGCCTGCCACATAAGAAACACTTCATAAAATTTCTAAATTATCTTGATTAAAATCCATACTCATCCTAGCTTTAAGCACATGAAGACAGAAATAGGTTCCAACTGCATAAGAACACGTGAATAATCCAGAGAAAATGTTAACTATAAGTACAAATTATCTGTTGATTAAAATACAGAACATGTCTGAGATTTGGAATTACTTCCTAATAACCCTGAGTCAGAGCTGTGGTAAAGGCTTACTGGGGGCATGTTACCATTTTCTGAGTACACACTCAGAAAAGGAAGAAGTTGATGAGAGAGCATGCAAGATTTTCCAGGCTCAAAATGGAACTTGACTCATCTGCATGGAACCATCCGGCGAAACACAGAAGAGCTCACTCTTCTGCTGGATTAAGCTCACCCTGGTGGAACGGAATGGAACAGAAACAAGAGACTGAGGTCTAGGTTTTGAGGATCTTCACTCCACTTACCTGCTTTCACAGGACCAGGCAACGGACAAGAAGAAATGTGCAACTGTTGCTGTGTACCTCTAAACAAATACAGTCATCCTATGTAATAGAATGTGTCCTAAATCTGACCAATTAGAATAATTCCTCCATTCTTGGTGGAGTAGCTCTGATAGAAATGGACAGAGCTGGGCTCGGGGTGGGAAGGGGGTGGTTTCCTTCTGTTACAAGCTCTAAACTTTCTTCAATTTTCCTATGATTTAAGCCTAACTAAAATTTATGGACTTTTGAAAAAGAGTAGGTACTAAAATTAAATAAGCTGAGAGTGTTGAGGGTGAAAAAAATGATAACAAATTTAAGAAAATGTAGAATTATTACTATGAGAATTACCAGAGCTGTGTTTGTTCCAAATACGAGCCTGCTGTAGCATTTTAATTATGAATAGAATTAAACAGAAATTCACTTGCTGTCACCATCTGATAATATTACCAGAGACTTCCCTTAAGGAAATTTAAAATTATTTATTCTATGTAAATCTCTACAAGTCCTTAATTTCAACCTTATTATAAGAAATAACACACAGTATCAACAAGCTGGCAGAATTTTGACAATTCTCCTGCCTCCCTCCATTCCGCCTGCTTTTCCTCTTTCCCTCCCTCCCTTTCCCTCCTCTTCCCTCACTCCCTTTCTTTCCACAAAGCAAGGAAATGGGTATATAGCAAATAGTAGGGATCACACGCTTTCATTACAGGGCTTGGGAATGTGGACTCTCACAAAAACAGACTTGATTTTAAATACTGTATCTGTGCCTTACTAGCTGTGTGACCATGAATAATTTAATCATTCTGTGCCTCAGTTTGTCTGGCTGTAAAATAGGTGCAAACAGTACCTACCTCTTAGGATTGTTGTGAGGGGGGATTCCAACTGGTTTTAAAATAGTATTTAGCACAGAGGAAGCATAATAATTATTATTTTTCACTTCTCTGAATATATAACATTTAGTATTGGGATTCATAGTCTCAAAATCTAACACTCACTGATGTGAATATCTGATTAGCTAAATGGAGAAAAACATTGTTATAGTAATTATTTCTTTAGTTTCTCGTTTTGTTTTTTTAACTGAAAACCAGAATCACAATTTCTTGTTATTATCTGTTATCAATGAACAGTATAAGACTATAATATTATTTTTGACAAGGCACTGAATATTTGAAATGAAGAAAACTAAGAAATAGTAGTAAATAAAACTTTTCTTGTGCTAATCCCAAGTGAAAGATGAAATTAATGATGATATATATGTGGAAACTCTGGAGAAGTCATACAGAGAGAACCTCAAGTACTTGAGGCACACTTGAAATTCAAATGACACTAAATGACTAAGTCTTAAATCAAGAACCCTTCACTAAAATTAAAAACACAAATGCTTTCTTTTTCTTGATTTCTTGTAGGAAGTGAAAGAGTACTCGGTAGGTGTCAGACTATTTTAAAAAGCAGGTTATAGAGATGATATTTCAGGAGTGTAAAAATACTAAGGCGGATCTCATAAATGATTGGTATATTATTTAATTCAGGTTAGCATCAGAACTGTCAATGTTTGTTTATTAAGCAATGCAGTCCTTTAGGTAGGAAGCATGGTTCTTTGGAGAAGTTGATAGACACAAGATACACAAACTGGAATATGGTGAAAAAACACACAGTATAGATTTTTTTAAATTAAACCTAGGCATTATTTAACATGGCCATTTCTTTGGGTTGAAGAAAGAAATTCATATAGATTTTCCTGGTTCAGGCTCCAGTGAGGTCTATAGGCAAATTTGCAACTAGAGCAAGATTCAGACCTATTTCCATTTTTGTGCGTACGTCTTAAATATGTCCAGTTCCTAGAGCATAGAGGAAAGCACTAGATTGGCCATGGCATGAAACAGGTTAGAATTCTGGCCCTGCCACTTAATAACTGTGTACGGCTTAAATGGGCAATTTGCTAAACTTCATGAATTTCAATTCCCACCCTCCAACCCCCACCCTGGGCAAAATGAGTCTAATCCTTTTGCTACCAACTCTAGAGAGTTAGGATGGTCTGAGGAGAAAATGTACATAAAAGTGCTTTGAAAATTATTTAATGCTTTAAAAATATTATTTATCATTATTATTTCAAGATGAGGGAAAACTCCCCCTCCTCTAATATATTCAGTTTTTTATGGCCAGCTAGATCTTCCAGAAAGCTACATAAAAACTGAACATTTTAACAATACTCGGCAATGTTTAGATGTTAAAAAAAAATTATCCAAACTGGGACATTTCTACTTAAACGGTTCTAAAAGTAATACATATATATTGCAATGAATTTGGAAATACAGAATGAGAACGGGAGGAAGTAAAGGTCACCCTGACTCTCTTATTTCTTGAGTTAACCATTGATAAATAATTTTTAAATTTTCTTTGGGTCTTTTTTCTCTATGTGTGTGATATTCAAAACCAAGTTGTGAATATGCTATATTTATTATTTAACATTCTTCTCTTCTCACTTGACATTTTACAAAAAACAATTTTAATTTGTTAGTTTCTGTATTGTTTCCGATTCTAAGCATCATAAAATACTTAATAGTGAAGGTTACCTATGAGCTATTATGTAAAAAAAAGTTCAGCATATATAACCTAAATAAATATATTAGAAATTCATATGCTTTAAAGCAGTGATCCCCAACTGTTTTGGAGCTAGGGACCGGTTTCGTGGAAGACAATTTTTCCACCAACAGGGTGGGCGGGGGAGGATAGTTGGTTCAGGCTGTAATGGGAGCGATGGCGAGCCATGGGGAGCAGCAGATGAAACATCGCTCGCTCGCCCCGCCGCCCACCTCCTGCTGTGCGGCCCAGTTCCTAACACAGCCAGGGGGTTGGGGACCCCTGCCTTAAAGGATATCCCTATGTTTTTATGTGATTGACCATTTCAAAAGTTTCATAGACAATTCCAATATTTATATTTAATTAAAGACCATGAAACTTTTTTTAGTATTTTTAAATAAAAGATAGTTAAAGATTACTTCATTTAAAAGCTAATAACAAACCTCTAGAACACTTCCTTCTACTTAAGTGAGGTGTTAGATTAAAAAAGCACTATAGAAATACAGATTATACTTGACTTTAAATAAAAATCTGAATAAATACTATAGAATTGTTATCTCCCCTTTATTCTGTTAATAATTGGTAATAGGAATATTATGGAGAATGATTGAAGCTTAATAGTCATATGTCAATTACCAAGATCACATCTGTGTGGTACAATGAATTTGCAAAGGTAGACTATCAAATATATTTTATTGTCAAAGGTGGTCTGCCAACTGGCAAGTCATTTAGTAAGTTATGCTCTAAAATATATCATTTACTGATACCCAAGAGACATCTCGGTATGTCATTAATAGTGCAGAAACTCGAAGCCAGGGATATTTTTGTCTTTATAGTTAATTTGAGACAGCAGCTAATAAAAACCAGAATAATAACAGTAATAACCTTCAAATTAATTTTGACCCTAAGCTATAGCAATTTCAACAGAAGTTAGTATATTTACATACAAATTAAAATTCCTAAACTTGTATTACAATTGATGCAATGTTTTTATGAAATACTACCTGTATAATATTTCATTAAAATAATAAAATGAGAACAATATAGAAATGTCATAAATGTTTGTGTCCTAGAAAGTATTTAGAGGGAATTTCTGGTAGTATAAATTAATACATGATTATTATTATGAATCATATTACTTTTATTTATAAAGCATCCAAACATACACATCTGTAATCTTATATGTCTTTACCATCAAGAGAAATATATTCCAGAATTAATTTTAAAAACACTGCTTTTACTGTGCTTATGTTTTCTAGTTGAGAAGTCTGGACTTTAAGCATTTTTAAATTATAGAACTAATCAGAAAGCAGGAGGAAACCAACAATACAACTGATGGCATTTGTTAATATAAACCTTTGTGTAAAAATGTTATG
Source organism: Mesoplodon mirus (assembly GCF_964341445.2). Taxonomy (NCBI): domain Eukaryota; kingdom Metazoa; phylum Chordata; class Mammalia; order Artiodactyla; family Ziphiidae; genus Mesoplodon; species Mesoplodon mirus. Next base: position 81,143 of record NW_028294815.1, on the reverse strand, counting down.
AAACTAAGAATGGAAAAAGAATAGAATTCTTAATCAACAAATGGCTATTTTTCAAAATCTAGTTAATAGTATACTACCTGGGTTATTCTCTTACTCGAAAAAATTACAGTATATTAGGTTGTCCTAATTTGGAACTATGTAACTGCCACTCTCATGTTTCTAGTTTTACTATAAGAGTGCATTTTTTTTGGTATAAGCGTAAGGAAAAAAAAAAAAAAAAAAACTGGAACATTCCATAGTGCAGTTTCCTTCCTCCCTTTCCCCAACAGAAAAAATAAGAAATACTGTACCTAACCAACAGATCTGATGATTCCAAAAGGGACAAGTCTCTATTCTGAAACACTATTCAAGTCAGAACATTCCAAATTACGATTTTGCGAGACACTGGAAAATTATGGCATGAAAAAGAGAAGAATATTTCTAATGCACTATAAAATGTATCCCTCAAAGCAAAAGAGCTAATGGAAGGCCAGAGCACTTAATGGATAAAATATAATCAAATGAAACAGAAGCGTGTTCCAAGCTGAAAGGCAACAATATCACTATTCTCACATAATTGGATAGTAGACATAACCCAGTAAGATCAGGTTTAAAAACATTTAAATATATATAAATACACATATGTATAAATAACATATATAGCACCTGAAGTAAATACATATTCGTATTCATATATTAAAGAATCACTTTGAAATTTAAAAATATTTTTTTAACTATTGAAAAATAAACAGCTAGTGAAAAAATAAGTTTTCTTTGCAAAACTTGACTCTGGAAACAAAGATTCTTCAAATGCTTCTCCAAGAACTTGTCTCTTTATTTTAAATATAACCAAATAAAAAAATAAAAAATATAATCAAATATTTGAAATAGAAGGCAAATGTTCATGAAAGCAGACATATATACATGCACATATATGCATATATATATTTTATACACATAATTGGATAATATAATTAATATATATAATACACATAAAACACACATCTTCCTTAACTTACTATGGCATTGCATCCTGATAAACCCATCATCAATTGAAAATATCATAAATTGTAAATGCTTATAGTACACCCAATCTACCAACTGTCATAGTTTAGCCTAGTCTACCTTAAATGTGCTCAGAACACTCACATTAGCCTAAAGATGGGCAAAATCATCTAACACAAAGCCTATTTTATAATAATCTGTTGAATATCTCATTTGTTTTATTGAATACTGTACTGAAGGTGAAAACCAGAACGGTTGTAAGTGTGTCAGTTGTGATCGAGTCGCTGAGTGGGAGGAGTGGCTTGCTGCTGCTGCCCAGCATCACAAGAGAACATCATGCTGCATATCAGTAGTCTGGGAAAAGTATAGTTTCTACTCTAAATTCAAAGTAGACTTTGAAAAAATGAAAAAATTCAAACTATAGTTTCTACTAAACGAGTATCACTTTCACACCACGGTAAAGTTGAAAAATCGCTAAGTCGAACCATTGTAATTCGGGAAATGTCTGTCTATAAATTTTTGTATAATATATGTGTATGCACATGTATATTTCAAACAGGAATTTAGACTGTTTGCTACATCTCTTCTTAGAAGCAGACTATGCCCAAAATCTATGCCTCAAGCCTTTGGTGAATAGCTAATGAATTCAGTATTCAAACAGGGATTAAAAATATTGACTTGGAAATTCAGGACAAACTTACTACTAAAAAGGTTTTACACTTTTTACTTAAAAGAACATAGTTAGGTACACATGATTAGACTCTACCAACTGAAATAAATTATTGCCGATTTGGCTAGAGTTGTTGATCACCACAAAATTCTCTCTTGTGGACAACTATGGCTTACATATTAAATGGAAGGCTTTAGGCAGTTTTTGTACTTGTTTCCTTAGACCTAAATGGTCCACATAATGATAAAAAGCCAAATAAGAAAAAAATGTAAAATGATGTGCTTTTCAAGCCCAACAAAATTGTTTTTTTTTTTTTTGCATTACGCGAGCCTCTCACTGTTGTGGCCTCTCCCGTTGCGGAGCACAGGCTCTGGACGCGCAGGCCCAGCGGCCATGGCTCACGGGCCCAGCCGCTCCGCAGCATGTGGGATCCTCCCGGACAGGGGCACGAACCCGCGTCCCCTGCATCGGCAGGCGGACTCTCAACCACTGCGCCACCAGGGAGGCCCCAAAACTGTTCTCATACTAAAGCTCATCCGTGTGCTAACAGTGCAGTTTCCATAGGCAGGTGTTCCTGGTACTAAAGTTTTCACGTTAACTGAGGCTCTATGTTTGATTTCAGTTTAAAGGTGTCGCTAGTGATTGAATCTACTCAGTAGCGCACGGTTATGAATAAGACTCTGAATATTAAAATTCTTACATGTACTCTCTAAATTCATTGAGATTCAGTCAAATAGAAAGATATCATATACCAAGAAGATTCCTTTGTATATGATGTACAATGGAGTAACAGATTAATTTTCCTTTCTGGACAACTTAATGATACTGATTAACATTAAAAAACTTCAACAGTTACATATTTAAAAAAAAAGACTGGGGTACAAGGCAGATAATTAGTAGTATTACCTTTAAAGGCTTTTGTTAGAGGAAGTGAATGTTAACAACTCTTTATAAATTAAAGTTGCCCTCTCCCAGGAACTTCAATACTGTATCAGAAAAAAATAAAATAAAATTGTCAACTATTGCTTTGAAGAAAGGGAACAATTCCCATTTTCTATAACATTACTTCTGAAATCAACACCCTTATTCAACAACCTTGATATCATTTCTGATAATGAGTCAGTGAAAAGACTGATTAGACAAATGGTACAATTCAGAAAGAAAATAAGATGCAGAAAGAAATTCAGAAAGAAAATAAGATGCCACGTGAGTTCTCCAGGTCATCCAATCAACTCCTTGCAGAGTTAAAAACAGAAGCTAAGACTAATTCCCACAGCTACTGCCAGATCAGAGCCTGACAACTTTGCATTGTGGTAGCTTCAACCTCTCCTGCTACTGGGATTACCTGCATTGAGACATCTTCCTATGAGGTTCAGTCATTTCAAGGTTTGCTTTAAAATGGAGAGGAGTGGGAAAAGGTTCATAATTTTAGGGAAAATCTGTGGTAATGAGATCTCATTGTAAACTGCTCACGAGAATTAGAAAGGTAAAAACTGGAAATGTTTACTAACCCTTACTATGTCTCAAACACTGCAATAAGTTCCCTTTTATGTTATCTTCTTTAATCTTCGCAACAACCCTGTGATTTTCCTGTTTTAAATATCCAGAAACAATTCACAGTGGTTAAGTAACTTACCCTAAGTCATAGAGATAGAAAACAATAGAGGTAGGATTCAAACTAGGTGAGGTTCAAAGTTCAAATTCACTTCCTGAAAAACATGATTAGAACATAAATGGTAGCCAAAACTCCCCAAAATAAACTAAAAGATTAAAAGAAAGAGAGAAAGGAGGGGAGGAGGGCCTTGTGAGCTGCATACCTTAAAAATAATGTTTAGACTTTTCGATTGATCTTAAAAATGACCAAAAGCTAGCTGCCTGAGAGCTCTAAGAATAAAATTATTAACAAACTAAACAAAAAACATTGATTTTTATACTCACTTTGAGATCAACCCAATTGCTTTCCTTTCATAACACTGTACTGCCATTTTAGTTCATTTTCTATTATATTTATTAAGGGCTATTTTAAAGACAAGTATTTTGCCTAACAGGTTAATGATTTTTTTTTTCTTCTAAACAATGACCAAGATGCCAATCCTCCTCCCCTTATTCAATGGACTAATTAGTGTCAGATCATTTTAGGGTCATATTTAATTTTTGTGGTGAAATAGTGATTTCACAAACCCTGTGAAGATGTTACACATCCACTATAACATGCATGCAGGTGGAAAAAATTTTCAACTGATGTAGATTTTGCTTTCTCTCTGAGTGTATTCTTCACAATCAATGAGATAGAAAAAGACATAGAGATAAGAGAACTGTTGACTAATATTTTCTTATTAAAATCTGTATCTTGGGCTTCCCTGGTGGCGCAGTGGTTAAGAATCTACCTGCCAATGCAGGAGACATGGGTTCGAACCCTGGTCTGGGAAGATCCCACATGCCGCAAAGCAACTAAGCCCATGCGCCACAACTACTGACCCTGTGCTCTAGAGCCCGCGAGCCACAACTACTGAGACCGTGCGTCGCAACTACTGCAGCCGGTGTGCCCTAGAGCCCGTGCTCTGCAACAAGAGAAGCCACCGCAATGTGAAGCCCGCGCCGCAATGAAGAGTAGCCCCAGCTCCCCACAACTAGACAAAGCCCATGCACAGCAACGAAGAACCAACACCACCAGAAATAAATAAATAAATAAATTACTTAAAAACAATAAAATCTGTATCTTGCGTTTTCAATTTTCTAAAAGTTCAAATCCATTGTGGTTGAAAAAAGAAGAGTAATGTCATATGTTTTCTTGTCCTGGGAAAATGGACTGTGCTCGGTTGAGTGTGTTTATTTATTTATTTATTTTATTGCCAAAATTTATTTTTATTATTTTTACATCTACTAGTACTTATTTGAATTCTACTCACTGTTTTTTTTTTTTTCATCTTTGTTGGAATACAATTGCTTTACAATGGTGTGTTAGTTTCTGGTTTATAACAAAATGAATCAGTTATACATATGTTCCCATATCTCTTCCCTCTTGCATCTCCCTCCCTCCCACCCTCCTTTTCCGACGCCTCTAGGTGGTCACAAAGCACTGAACTGATCTCCCTGTGCTATGCGGCTGCTTCCCACTAGCTTCTATTTTACGTTTGGTATATATGTCCATGCCACTCTCTCACTTTGTCACAGCTTACCCTTCTCCCTCTCCATATCCTCAAGGCCATTCTCTAGTAGGTCTGTGTCTTTATTCCCGTCTTACCCCTAAGTTCTTCATGACATTTTTTTTTCTTAGATTCCATATATATGTGTTAGCATATGGTATTTGTCTTTCTCTTTCTGACTTACTGGTTGAGTGTCTTGAACTGCTCAAACTTTAAGGTCCATCACCTCTAATTTGCACCTTACCAAAGCCTCAGACAAGAAACAGGAGAAAGGGTAGTGCCATCCATAATTCATTCCCACCACACCTACAAAAATAGTCACAAGGAACTTGTGCAGAATACCAATTCTTTTGTATTAGGAAGGCAGTTTTCAAAATTAACTGGTATTGGTTCATTTGGTTGTTTAATAAATATCTTGCAAATGCCTATAATAAAGCCAAATACCAAACTAACCATTTAAGTTGCAGGAATTTTTACGGTCTTGATAGTTTACTATTTTAAAGTCACAGTTTACATTTGAGTGCTCACCACAATATATAATACCAATGAGCTCCCGAGAAATCTAAACGTTTATAGAATACACCAAATGCTACTGTCTCATGCCTTGCTTTGCAATCCTGGATTGCTTTCTCCTAGGGAGATGATGTAAGAAATATAAGCTAGAAATCTCTTCTACGGGATCACCAGCCATGTCTCAACTAACTTTTATCAGTGGAGACTCTCAGTACATACATATTTATTTATTATAAAACTCTTCGGTACTGATCATTAGGTAATTCTGGTAAATGTGGGCACGTAATAATAGTTAAGAATGTCAGCCCCATTTCATTTCAGCTTGATCCACTGCAGAAAAGCACAAATTAGATGAAAGCAATTTCCCCAAGAACAACTCACTTCCTTGAGATGAGAGATAGATAAACTTGGGTGAACAATGATTTGTCACAATTTATTTTTGAGGGTAGTGGTTTAAAAAAAGTGCTAATGTAATCTTTTCAGAATGAATTCTTTTAAAAATGCATTAATTCTCCAGTGAATATAGCTTATAATTAAAAACCTATACATGTAATTTTACTTTTCTACATTTTTACATATGACCATATATAACAAATATTGAAATCTTAAAATCTTCGTTATCTTTGAAATTTGATGGCCTTTAAATCTGAATTTGGATTTGGTGAGTCTGACGGATTATTCTTAGTGACTCTATTGGGTACCACCAATTCAGATTCGACGTTATTTCTGCAAGTGTCAGAAGCATTAAGTTGTGTGAGTGGATAGAGGGTATTAGCATCCTGGTGGTCTTTCACTACACTGAGATGACCAGAGAACCTGAGTGTGAAAGAGCATGGAGAGGAGTGTAAGGAATGGCCTAACGGTATCACTGGCTTCTCTCTATACTCAGACTCCGCAGTGCACAACAGAGGGAACAAAGCGGGTCATGTTGCTGCCACTGTTGCAATGACCAAGCATCCTCAGTCTCATCGCCATTGCAGTCCAGTGTTTAAGATGTGAGCTTGTTGGTGCTTATTCGGCAAAAGTCAGAATGCTTATTTGTTTTATGTCTGTTTTTTAATGAGGGTTTGATGAGACAGCAATAAAGACAAAAGTAAATAGGAGAAATGTTTATTAATAGGTCCCTCCATCCCTATCAACCAAAGAAAAGGCATACCTTAAAATATTGTAGTGAAATGTCGAGGGTGTGTCTGTCTGTGTTCTTGCGACCCTTCACCTTTAAGTAGCTTTGCAAAAATATGTTATAAACATGTTGCTTCATCCTTGCCGTTTTAGCCTGTTAATGTCTAATTTAAGTAAAGCAGGATGCAATCCCCAGCAAGTTATCTGTTTCTCCTTTCTTGGACCATGCAAATCAAAACAGTCTTCTTCTATGGAGGGTAGTGAAAGGTTGTGCCAATTGTGTTCCTACTTCAGCTATTCCAACATTCTTTAGTTTAGCTTAAATGAGACATTCTCATCTTTGGGCTTTAATTATTCTGTTTTAAAATAAATTTTAAAAGATATTCTAAAGAGAAACTAAGGAAAAATACCACCAAATAAAAGATTTACCATAATGCAGGTACATAAATATGAACTAAAAATACTTTTAAATTAAAAATTAATCTTTTTTATTTTAAAAATTAATCTAATTAAAATTACAGATTAGGCTGGATAGAATTGATCCATTGCTGAGGCTTAAAAAGAAACTAGCTATAAATGTTACTAGTTTTCTACACTGTTGTTACAAGACTTGACTGACATCCGTGATGTACTCTGTAATATTTTTGAAATGATGAAATGTGTGATCCAGAGACTTGAAATATTTCAATACTTGTGTATAGGAATTTTCTTCCATGAACTAGAAATGAAAAAAGTGAGAATGTTTCCTTGCTCAAATCACATAAAGTGGATTCCCTTATATTACTTGCATTCATTGTTAAGATAGTCATAAATGGTTACATAAAATACAGGAATATTATCTGTTGAAGAAGTTGATGGTTTTTATAGTCAATGTATGTATTCAAATTATAAATGTTTCTGCATAATCTCTGACCCAACAATACCATTCCATGCCACTCCAAGAATTCTTCCATCAAAAGTAAAAGCTCCAGCACATAAAGACATGAACCTCTATGTCCATTACCACATTTCTTGAAATCATAAAACTGTTTGGAAATTAATAAATGTTTATCAATGGGTTTTGACTGAATGAAATTATGGCTCACTCATAGTACACATTACTGGGCATCTACTAAAGGTAATATGGTAGTGATATATGCTAGATATCATTAATATAATAGAAACACAATGTACTAAAAGTGTTTTGCAACTAAAAATCACTATACATTGTATGGCTTTAGAAAGGAATGAAGTGCTGCTACGTGCTATAACATGCATAAACTTTGAAAACATTATGTTAAGTGAAAGAAGCCAGACACAAAAGGACAACTATTGTATGATTCCACTTATATGAGGTAGTTAGAATAGGCAAATTATAAACCCAGAAAACAGAATAGAGTTAACCAGAGGCTAAGGGGAGGGGAGAAATAAGGGGTTATTGTTTAGTGAGTACAGTTTCTGTTGGGGATAATAAGAAAGGTCTTAAAATGGATAATGGTCATGGTTGCTCAACATTGTGAATGTACTTAATACCAATAAATGATACACTTAAAAATGGTTAAAATGGTAAATTTTACATTATGGGACATTTTACCAAAATAAAAAATAAAAATATACTATAAAATAAAGTAAAAATTTACCTCCTACTAGGCATACTATGAAGTTTGCATAAAATTGCACTTATTTTAGGAGCTTACACGGTTATTATCATATTTGGGGACATGTAAAGAAAGCAACAGCTTAAGTAGTCCTCTTGAGTTCTTTCTCTCCATCTTTCCAACCCAGTTTCTTCCAGATTAATGGTTTTGTCACGCCTCTCTTTGAATACCAGAATCAGTAGGAATGCTAGCTAGTACTGGTTTCCTTAAGTATCAGCGAAAAATTTTAATGTATTTTTATGCTGGTAATTGTTTTAGAACCCGGGAGGGATGTCATTGTTTTCTTAACTTGGCAAAAGCAAATATATTACTGTAGACAGCATTACTAGAAAGAAATAGTAACTTTGAAGTAGACATATGTCCATCCTAAGAAAACTGAATATATTTCAAAGCAGACCACACCACTCAACTGCTGGCAATGTTCTTCCACGTACTTGGCAGTATACTACTCTAAGTCTGAGAACTGTTTCCTTTTGTAAAAATGATTTTGATTGGAAAACCCTGAATAAATCCTTTGGAATGTGTAACGTTTAGAGCTCCTTCTGGGATTCCTTTTCCATGAATCAAGGTTCTTTGATTCACTATCCTCCTTGGCACTTGCTTCCTAGTCATCTCAGCAGCCTTTGTGCCAGTGCTAAGGAAGAGCTCCCATTTTAGGTCCTAAAGCAGGGAGAACAATAAAAGGAGAACCTCATTTCAAGTACCAGAAATGTCTGGGCTATAAAGAACACACATATTGTCAAGGTAAGCCCAGGGTGGGGTGACATCACCAAGGTCATTCCTGGCTCCGCGTCCCCCCCCCCCAGGAGGAACAACTAACAATTATTTGGAAACAGGACACTATTTGAGAGAATCCTAGAACATGGAGGTGAGGCTGAAGCACCCCCGTGCACCACAGAGACCAAGACAGACTGCATTCGAAGGGTGAGAGAAGGAGCTACACGTTGACCACGCTGCCCCTCCCCCAGGCCAGTGGAGCACCATGGGTGAGGCCTCCCGTGAACCTCTGGTTCCTCCAGTAGGAGAAGAGAACTGGGGGACGGCAAGCTCCACCACTAGCATCGGGGCTGCTTTGTGGGAGCCGCTGCTCTAACCTGCTCCACTGGGGCTGCAGGGGAGTCTGCAGGGCTTGACCACTACAAGTCGGGCTGTGATGAAGGGGGAAGGGGCATGCAGCAGCCAGCACGTGGATTGTGACCGATGGAATTCATACCTGCAGTGCCCAAGTGGGGATCAAAACGGGCACCTTTGCTTATCTACAGAGCCAGGTTGGCGGGGCACTACAACCAGGGAACTCAGGCTACAGATCCACCTGATACGCATCTGGCCCTTGAACCTGGTTTGCCCATAGCCAGGGAAAGAGCAGAGTCACAGCCCACCCACTGTGGACAGTGTCTTCTGGCCATCTGACCAAAAGGGCTGGCAATAAATCCTGGAAGCTATTTGGCCCAGTCGTGCCCCAGCCAAGAGGCAGGCAGCCAGAGCTCATCACTGGCTCTGGTACAAAGCAGAGCCAGTATCAGGTGTGGAGGGATCCGGTACCATGCACAGGCACGGAGATTAATTCTTATCCAAGGCTGAGAGGAGCTCCCAGCTCCTCCCAACTGGGGAGCCTGTTTGAGAAATTAAGAGTAGCCTAGAGCGGCCCCTCCTCATCCCACCCAGGCAAAGGAACTGGGACTAGCCCCATCCCGTCTGCTGTGGAGAGTGTCTTCCTGGCCCATCTGACTAGAAGGATTGGTGACAACTCCTAGAAACTGTGCGGCCCAGCAGTGCTCAAGCCTAGAGAAGGGTAGGCAGAGCTGACAGTCTGCAAAGCAAAGCCAGTGGCCTTGTTCAGCCACAGAACGTGGAGTGTGGATCAGCTTGAGTTAAGACAACAAAGAGCTTTACTGCCTTTAGAGCTGCTTCTCCTGCTGCACCCAGGCAGGAAATCTAATTCATAGCCCTACTCATCACTGAATACAGCCTTCAGCATGTCCAACTGGGGAACCTAACCAGAGAACATGGGAAGCTGTACAGCCCATTAAACAGCCCTAGATACAGTGGCACTTGAACACACAGCACAGCCTGTGGCCTCCCCCATCTGCAGGGCAAAACCAGTGCCCTCACCTGACCAGGGAATTAAGTGCACACTCTGGCCTGATTTGGGTTCCCAAACAATGAACTATACAGGCTCTGGGTCCTGTCCAGAGCCAGGTCCTATACAAGCTCTGATTCTCTGCCAGGAAACTAATTCATAGCCCCATCTACTACTATACTGAATATAATACCCAGTAAAGTCTGGAGGAAGAGCCCAATTACTCAGATATGCAGATACCAAAGTAAGGAATCAAGGATCACAAAAATTAGGCAAATATGACACCACCAAAGGAAACTAATAAAACTCCAATAACTGACCTTAAAAAAATAAAGATCTGGGCTTCCCTGGTGGCGCAGTGGTTGAGAGTCTGCTTGCCGATGCAGGGGACGCGGGTTCGTGCCCCGGTCCGGGAGGATCCCACATGCCACAGAGCGGGCTGGACCCGTGAGCCATGGCTGCTGAGCCTGCACGTCCGGAGCCTGTGCTCCGCAACGGGAGAGGCCACAACAGTGAGAGGCCCACACACCGCAAAAAAAAAAAAAAAAAAAAAAAAGAGTATCTATGAACTGTCAAAGAATTCAGAATAATCCTCCAAAGGAAGTTTAGTGAACTACAAGAAAGCACAGACAGCTAAGTGAAATTAGGAAAACAATGCATGAACAAGACAAGAAGTTTGACAAGGAAATAGCAACATCAAAAAAACAGGAGCACTAGATTTTAAAAATACAATAACTGAACTGAAGAATTCAATAGAAAGTTTCAAAGGTAGATTCGACCATGCAGAAGAAAGAATCAGCAAACTGGAGGATAGAACTTTAGAAATTACCCAGTGAAAGGAACAAAAAGGAAAAGAATAAAAAGAGTGAAGAAAGCCTATGGAAATTATGGGACACAACAAAGTAAACAATGTTCATGTTATGGGAATTCCAGAAAAAGAAAAGAGAGAGAGAAAGGGAAAAAAAGTATATTTAAAGCAATAATGGATGAAACCTTCCCAAACCTAGGATGAGAAATGGACATCCATATCCATGAAGCCCAAACAAGCCCAAACAGGTTGAACTCAAATAGGGCTACTCTGAGACACATTGCAATTAAATCATCAAAAGTCAAAAACAAAGAAAGAATTTTAAGACCAGCAAGAGTAAAGAGAGAAGTTACATACAAGGGATAATTGGATATTCACATGTAAAAGAATGAAATTGGACCAATATCTTATACCACTCACAAAACTAACTTGAATTGGATTAAAGACTCAAATGTAAGACCTGAAACTATGCAACTGCCAGAAGAAAACATAGGAATAAAGCTCATTACATGGGTTTGGTAATGACTTTTTGGATATGACACTGAAAACACAAACGACAAAATAAAAAATAAACAAATGCAACTACATCAAACTAAAAAGCTTCTGCACAGCAAACAAAAACAAAAACAAATCAACAAACTGATTGAAAAGACAACCTATAGAATGGGAAAAACGTATTTGTAAACCATATATCTAATAATGGTTAATATCCAAAACAAATTAAAAATTCATACAAATCAATAGCAAAAAAAAAAAAAAATTACCCAATTAAAAAAATGAGCAAAGGACCCGAATAGACATTCCTCCAAAGAAGACACACAAAAAGCCAACAGGTACATGAAAAGATGCTCAATACCACTAGTCATTAGGGAAATGCACATTAAAACCACATTGAGATATTACTTCACACCTGTTAGAACGGTCATCCTCAAAAATGTCAAGAGATAACAAATGCTCGTGAGGATGTGGAGAAAAGGGAACCCTTGTGCTGTTGGTGGGATTGTAGATTGGGAAAGCCAGTATGGAAAACAGTATGGAGGAGCCTCAAAAATTAACACTAGAACTACATATATCTAGCAACTCCACTTCTAGGAATATATCCAAAGAAAATGAAAACACTAACTCAAAAAGATATCTGCACCCCCATGTTCATAGCAGCATTATTTATAATAGCCAAGACATGGAAACAATCTAAGTGCCCATTGATGGACAAGTGGGTAAAGAGGTTGTTTTATATATTTATAGGTATATACATATTATAGGTATACACACACACACACACACTGAAATATTATTCATCTGTAAGAAAACAAAGAAATGCTACCATTTGAGACAACAGAAATGGACCTTGAAGGCTTTATGCTAAGTTAAATAAGTCAGAGAAAGAAAGGCAAACACTATATGATCTCACTTATGTGTGGAACCTAAAAAAAAAGAAAACAATCATAGAAAAAGAGATCAGACCTGTGGTTACAGGAGACAGAGGGTCAGGGGAGGGGAAACTGGAGGAAGATGGTCAAAGGTACAAGCTTCCAATTGTAAGATAAATACATACTATGGACATAATGTACAACATGATGACTATAGCTAACACTGACGTGTGATATATAGAAAAATCGTTAAGAATAAATTCTAAGCATTCTCTTCACAGAAAAGTATTATTTGATCTCATTTATATAAATGTGTGTGTTTGTGTGAGAGAGAAGGACAGAATACAAAAATGCAAAAAGAAAAGTTGTAAAGTACGAAGCTGCTTAGGTTTATACCTCAACTATAACAGATAACAATTTGTTTAATTTTAATAGGTACGAAAATAAATATTAAGCATAGAACAAGCAAAAAGAAAAACTGAGCCCAGCGTAGATGTCCTTAAAGCATTTGCAAAGGAGGGCTTTATTAGGTCCGCAAACACCTGCAATTACAGGCAAAATTCTGTGTGTGTGTGTTGTGTATGTACTTGGGGAGTGGATGCATAGCCTTTATTGAATTATTAAAGGGGATGTTAAGACCCAAAAGTTTAAAAAGCACTGGAAAGCCTGATCACAAAACCATTTTAAACTACTCTGATTATGTTTTATAGTTTTCCTTCACTCGTTAACACTTCAAAGAACAGCATGTGAATGTGGAAAGAATCTCTGCCATTTAGGTAAGATCTCTGAGTCTCAGCGTAAAATTAGCATATAGTAGCAGGATGAAATTATACACCATAGATGAAAGTACCTAGCAGAGCGCTTTAAGACTAGTACTTACTTATGCAAGACATCTTCCCCTGCTTACTTGTTTTCAGTAGAATGAAAGCATACTGAAAGCTGGTACAATGTCTTCTTTGAAGTTTTCTTTTGTAATGCTTACTATGCTTTTTGATACGGATGAGCCAATATCCACTTAAGGGCATGTAAGCTCACAATAACTTTTGTTGAATATAACTGTTTGAATGTACTTTCACTATATTATTATATAGGGATTTTAAACTAAAACGTACTTGCACACATTATTTAGAGCCTAACTTGGATATCAGAGTAGGTGGATATACACCCCTGGAAAATAATAGCTAATTTCTTCACTAACATCAAACTGCTGAACATCTACTTTGCATATACATAGCTAGGCACTGTATTATGAGTTGCAGGTAATAAAAAGTTGTTAGTCAAAGACTCTGCTCTCTAGGGTTATTTTACAACAGCAAATCATGTTCAAACTAAAGGATAGACCAAAATAGAAAGTGCCATAGGAATTTAGACAAGGGAGAAACACATCTGAAATGAGAAGGAAGGTGGGTATGGGGAAGGGTTCATGGAAGAGGCAGTGTATGCTGTGAGCAAGGTTTCAACGTGTAGCAGGGTGAGTGAAAGGAACAAATGAAGACATATAGTCGTGATATCATGAGGCACAAACTAGAAATAAACAGCACTTGTTCTAGGCTGGTCATGAGGTAATTTAAGGGGATTACTGAGAAACTAGATAAAGAGATATCTCTTTATATATTACTTATTAATAATACTTTTGAACACAAGTATTTAATTTAAAAAAAAGAACAATATAGGGATAGGAGATTAGGAGGTACAAACTATTATTATAAAATGAGCTATAAGGATATATTGCATAGCACAGAAAATATAGCCAATATTTTATAATAACTATAAATGGAGTATAACCTTTAAACATTGTGAGTCACTATATTTTACACCTGTAACTTATATAATATTACACATCAACTCTACTTCCATTAAAAATGCTATTTTAGTGAATAAAACACTAAGCAGTAAAATTTTTAAAAAAGAACTTAGAAGAGGACTTAAAAATAAAGACATAAAGAGCAGGTTGAAACAGCGCAGAAATCTGGCAATTAAGAGGCCATTGATAACTTTCAAAATAGCACTTTTTCTACCCATTCTCAGTGGAGGCAAAGCCTTATTAATCCTACTATTTCTTTTTCTGTTTTTCAAAATCTCAGGATAAGTCTCTTTCAATTGTAGCTAATGGCAGTAATGCAGCACCAGAAAATGCCTTTTGTAAGGAGAGGCAACTTTGAATCCTAAATCGGTACTCAAGTCTTAAATTACTGATAACACTGACCACCCACCAGACTAAATGTTTTTTTTTACGTGATTGGAAAGCAACAGATTGATTTCAGTTCTATCTTGTCAAATCTACAAAAAAGTTCCCACAGTTCATTTAGCAACTAATAGCGTATATCCTTCTATTTGTTATTACTCCTCCTCCTTAACACCGGGCAATTAATTTTGCCTTTCTCTGAGAAACGTTTTTAACAAAGGAAATAGAGTCATAAATCAGTTTCGGATAGGAAATCATACAACTATTTCTACCTAGGGCTTTGAATTTAGAAACTTTCCTCAGAAATTGTTGAAATATAACAAAGTCCAAACTCAGAAATAACTTAAATTTACTTATCTTAGTTGCACTAAAATAACAAATTCTATTTTCTATCTTGTTTTCTTTCTTCCCCAGAAGGCTTCTCCAACCCTAATCCATAACTTAATGCATTCATCTCACCTATAAAATCACTGGCAGGTATGATGCCGGCTTTGGCGGCTCCAGTCCCCTAATCCTGACCCATTTCTTGCCAAAGAATTCAGTTTCTTCAGAAACCAAGTAACAGACATTTCAATTTCTAACCATCATTAGCATATTTTCATGTACTAATACTCAACATAAAAACACCTTTTAAAATTACAGAAATTTTTACTGTACTTGAGATCAATTGCACTAACCTGTATTTCATAAACCTTGGGCTACTTTCTTAAAAATGAATTATTATTTTAATATGTTTTTCACTTATTATTCAGAATAATTATTCATATAATTAAATATTTTACAATTAGGTAAGAAAGGTGGAAAATAGTTTTGCTATTCTTGTTCTTTGTTCTCTCTTCTACTTGGTGTGCCTGAGTCAAAATTTTAGAATATTGAAAATTTAATCTTTCAAACCCAAACCAAATTTAAAGATAATAATAACAACCAGCCAAAACAATTTCGGTCCAGAGCTTTGCATGGTCCGGGGAACAGTTCTCTGAGTGGGCCATTTGGAGTGGGATTTGCCCACCCGCCTCCACTCCTTCTGCCTCATATACTGAAGATAGAGACAAAGAAACCAACTCAAGTCTTTCCAAAGTGTATTTATAAATAGAGAATTTGTAATCAGAAAAACAATAACGATATATAATAGAAGTAACATGATTCTTCAGAACCAGTATCTTGTTCTAAAGCAATATTTAAAAAAGAAGGTAAGGGGCTTCCCTGGTGGCGTAGTGGTTGAGAGTCCGTCTGCCGATGCAGGGGACACGGATTCGTGCCCCAGTCCGGGGAAATCCCACATGCCGCGGAGCGACTGGGCCCGTGAGCCATGGCCGCTGAGCCTGCGCGTCCGGAGCCTGTGCTCCGCAACGGGAGAGGCCACAACAGGGAGAGGCCCGTGTACCGCAAAAAAAAAAAAAAAAAAGTAAGAAGTTTAGCTATAAACCCTGGCCCTCTTTTTTATTGATCTCCTATTTTAATTTGTTAAAATAAAATCCATGGCCTTTTGAGTCAAACTGTCTCTTTAATTTCAGATTTAAAGATAACAAGCCTCTTTTTAAATGGAATATTGGCACACGGACACCACACAGTCTGGCTTATTACAACTGTTCTCTGTTGGTGAAGTGGCACATTTGCAATCCCCACCATAGCAATCTTCACCATTTCACAGAATATCATTCAATTGTACATCCCTAGGTGAGCAACAAGAATGGGCACTTGAGCTCAGGAGCAAAGCGTTTGTGGGGAAATCCTAGGTCAGAACCCCTAAAAGGGGAGACTAACTTGAGGATGCCCAAATAACCTGAGGTTTATCTTGGCCACCTCCCCTGGCTTTCTGACTGCCTGGGGGAAAAGTCTCTCTGGAAACTCTTTTGAGGTTATTGGGGGAATCCTAGGACAAACACACTGCTTGCTTTTGCAGGAGGACTTGCCCCATACCCTACCCAGCTAGCTGTCTCACAACCTAGCTGGACTAAAAAACCTTCAAGAAAAACGGGATAGACTGACATTTGCATTTCTACTTCCACCTATTCTTATGCACAAAATATGTAGGTAGAGCCCTCTTTCTCACACCCCAATAGATTCTGCTGTCCTTGAAACCCATCTGGTAGCTGCAGTGACTACAATGAAGGGGGTTATCGGAAACCATATTGGTACTGGGCTTAAAGGATTTTTCATGCCATGCATTTTGGGGAAGGACACAGATAACAGTCCAAACGTGGTATAAGGCAATGCCCTTTCTGGGTCCTTGAAAAATCAGTCACGGAACACAGGTGGTGGACAGGAGCTGACAAGAGCTGGTTTGTTAATGAGCACAGCATCCCCGGCGGGGGGGGGGGGAATCAATGAAATGATTGACAAGAGAAGATGGTAAATGAAGGGAGAAGTGGGGACAAGTGCTGCTCAACCCAAGCTGAACTCCAGGAGGTAAATTTCTCCTCTAATTTGAGATTCTTTCTAAAGGTTCAGTATTGAAGTGGATGTTTGACGTTGAAATGTGCAGACCCATTCTGATAACTGGAAAGGGAGGAGGCTGAGGAACGCAAAAGGAGAAGGAAGATTTCCGATTACTCCTCCAGGCTGCTGACAAGAACCTGCTGCTCGCAAACCACAAATTAACCAAGCGAAGGTTGAAGGTAGCAACGTAAAAGTGCAACTCAAAATTATTTTACATTCGGAATCCTCTTCAATATCTAAGCGAGTGTAGCACAGCAATGGTTGATTATCTTAAGATTACAGAGGCTGACCGCCTTCTTTGTTTGCCCAGTAACACCGCTCCTCCAATAATCTCAAGCACTTGGCTGATTAACATTTCAATTTCAGTTGTTGCTCCTTTTCCCATTGCAGAAGGCGGCAGGGATATTCCCCTTCTTCCCTCTGTATTACAAACCCCATTACTAACCAAGCAGAAAGCACCGCGCAGTGTGGCCGAGGCTAATAATAGCCGGGCTGCTTACCTTCTCCGGAGGGATCGAATCAGCGCATGTCCCCGGCGCCGGCTGCCCCGGGGCCGCAGTGCCGCCGCGCCGGGTCTGTGTGTGGTCACCTCGGCCGGCCCCCACCCCACCTGCCAGCTGCAGCAGCTGCTCCCGGCGCCGAGCTCCGGCCGCCGGAAGTCATCCCCCGCCCCTGGCCGGATCGCCACATTCCGCGCCAGCCGCGGGGGGAGAGGGGCCTCTCCCGGCTGCGGGCACCGGCTCCTGGAAACTGCGCTCAACGATCGCTACCCTTCCCGGTTGTAGGGTTATTTTCTAGGAATGCTTTTACAGAAGAAGCGTCGCCGGCTGGTGGACCGAGAGAGAAGAGCCAGAGTGACTTTCCCTGCAGAGCGCCTTTCCTCTGAGCGCTCCCCTGTCACTCCCGCGGCATGGACGGCTCCATTCCGCTGTGTGGGTTTTCCACCCTCTTCATCTTCCTTATCTGTATTGTTCATTTCGCTGAATTTCAGAGTGGGATTAGCTCTTAAGATATCATTCAAACACTCCGAAAATATTTTAAATTGGCGACTAGTTTTTCTAAGCCCCTTGTAGCGAGCTCCACTTCTCCTCCCCCCCCCCCACACACAGTTACTGGCACGTACACACCCAGCCAAACCACTCACAATTAGGAAAGCTGGGACCTCTTGCCCTCTTGCCTACGTAATGGAACAGGAAACTCCCAAAGGAGTGGGGAAGTAGGACCGGCTAGCGAAAGCACTCGAGGAAAGAGAGAGGGGTCCCCCAAGATTTTGTTGCTGTTTAGTGGTGTCCTTAGTGGACAGATGTTCCCCCTCTAACCCCCTGGCCTCGCCCCAAGTGGAATGGCTGGTCTGGTGACAGCTGTAACATTTGAAAACAAAGAAGCTGAAGCCACATTAACAGATGGCTGCATCTCTTTCTTTCCCGAAGGATTGATCAGAATTGGCTTTAAGAATCATATTAGCATATACGTATATAATAAGCCCTTTCCTTCTCTCTTTAAATTGGCACCAGCTATTAACAGGTTTCTCTCTCTCTCTCATCTTCCTCCCTCCCTCCTTCCCTCCCTCCCTCTCCTAAGCTGACCAGATCATCAGTTTCCGGATTTAAGGGGGAAAAAAGGCCAAGGATGTGCTCTCTTTACAGCTGAACCAGGGTTTATTTTCCCAGTGTTGAGCCATTCCCAAGTAGAGAGGCTCTTTGACACTAGGGTTCTCTGTGAGTGAACTTCTCACATTCAGCTTGCTTTTGGAATTGCCCATCACTAGGTCCAGGCCAGTTTTATCCTTGGGTTTGTCCAGCAACCTAAACAGTATAATTGCACAAGGCCAAGGCAGTCCTTTTACTCTAGGAAGCCTTCCCAACTCTCTGTTTAGCAGTTCCAAAATTAGGAGGTAGTGTAGCAAACAGTTTCAATAAGGCTCAGTAAGAATTCTTGACCCTAGAATGGGGGCTTTTAAAAAACTGGAACAACCTAATTCATCTCTCTGTGTTTCACTTTCATAAAATTAGACCTCACCAAAGAGCAGGGGATTCTTAATATGTATCAAAGTGTATGTGGAATCTGGATGGGAATATTACATCTTTCATTTCACTAACCTCTAACTGCAATTTAGTATTTAGCATGTCCTTTAAATCTAAATGCAGACAACAAACCACAATAATATTAGGAGTACCTGTGCCTATATCCCCAGCAGATATCACAGACAATTTCCTAAGGCAGTTTTATAGATATCTCAAAGTATCACTACTCTGATGTCACAATCAAATCATCATTACCTTTTTTGTTTTATCTAATAGACTATATCTATTTTAGAATGGTTTTAGATATACAGAAAAATTAAGGGGATAATACAGAGTTCTTATATATCTCATTCCCAATTTCCTCTATTATTGACACCGTACACTAGTGTGGTACCTTTTTTACAATTAATGAGCCAATATTAATAAAATAATATTAACCAGAGTCTGTACTTTATTCAGATTTCCTTGGCTTTTGCCTAGTGTCCTTAATTCCATTTCAGGCTTCCATCCAGGACACCACATTACATTTAGTTATCAAGCCCTCTTAGGCTCCTCTGGGCTGTGGTAGTTTCTCAGGCTTTTCTTGTTTTTGATAACCTTGACAGTTTTTTATTTATTTATTTATTTATTTATTTATTTATTTATTTATGGCTGTGTTGGGTGTTCGTTGCTGCGCGCGGGCTT
Source organism: Mesoplodon mirus (assembly GCF_964341445.2). Taxonomy (NCBI): domain Eukaryota; kingdom Metazoa; phylum Chordata; class Mammalia; order Artiodactyla; family Ziphiidae; genus Mesoplodon; species Mesoplodon mirus. The sequence continues at coordinate 61,481 of NW_028294815.1, read as the reverse complement.
TCTCTAGTTGCGTAGAGCGGGGGTTACTCTTCGTTGCAGTGCACCGGCCTCTGATTGAAGTGGCCTCTCTCGTTGTGGAGCACGGGCTGTAGGTGCCTGGGCCTCCGTAGTTGCAGCACATGGGCTCAGTAGTTGTGGCTCACGGGCTTAGTTGCTCCCTGGTATGTGGGATCTTCCCAGGCCAGTGCTCGAACCCGTGCCCCCTGCATTGGCAGGTGGACTCTCAACCACTGCGCCACCAGGGAAGCCCCAACCTTGACGGTTTTGAGGAGCAGTGATCAAGTGTTTTGTAGCATACCTCACTAATGTAAACTGTCCAATGCTTTTCTCATGGTAAGACTGGGATTATGGTTTATTGGGAGGACAACCAGATAAAGTGCCTTTTTTATAACATCTTATCAAGGGTCCATGCTATCCACGTGATTTGACTGTTGATGTTGACCTTGATAACCTGGCTGAGGTCGTGTCTCAGATTTCCCCACTGGAAAGTCACTCCTCCACCCCTTCCACACTACACTTGTTGGAAGGAAGTCACTATGTGAAGCACAAACCCAAAGAGTGGAGAGTTATGATCCACCTCCTTGAGGACAGAGTATGTACATAAAATATTTGGAATTCTTCCACACAGAGTTGTCTATTTCCCCCCAAATATTAATTTATTCAATTATTGATATTTATTTATATCAGTATAGACTCGTGGATATCTATTTTATCCTTTGGGTTATAATCCAATACTACTTTATTTTGTTGTTTGAATTGTTCCAGCTTTGGCCATTGGGAGCTTTTGCTTTTGGCGCCTGTGCTCCTTTGACATACTCCCTTTGGGGTGTGTGAGTTTGTGTGTGTCTGTGTATCTGTGTGTATATGTGTTTAGCATGCATGTGTGTGTGTGTGTTTAACACTTCCTGACTTTCTGGTACCACAAGGTGCTCCAGGCTCATTTTGTGTATTTCCTGCCCCAGTCCTAGAATCAGTCATTTCTCTGAGGAGCCCTGATTCCTTCTATTGGAGAGTAGTAACAGAAACCAAGAGCTGGGCTCTAGATGTGCTGTTGCTAATGGGGTATTATTTGATTAGGCTCTCTTAACTGAGAGAACAAAGAAATAGATATGTATAGTAACCCATGTATATACACATATCAGTAAACATTTCTATATATAACTATCTATATCTATATTGAGCTGAGTGTATACTGATGTCTGCAACTATAATCCATTAATGCTGAGATTAGTTTAGCTTTCTCCTCTTGTTTATCTGTAAATTCATACTTCAATATTGAGAAATGTGGCTACCACCATCCACCATCTATTTATTTAATTGTTCAATTTCAGTACACATGTATCAGAATTGTTAACCCATCACCCCAACATCACTATTTTTAAGTATAGTAGTTAGTAGAGTCTCTGTTATATCTTGCTATTTAATGAGTTTAAATACCCATTCGTTTCTATATCACAAATTTGGTTTTTAAAATATTCTAATGACTGCATTTAAAACATAGTAACTAGTTTCTTTTGAGATTCTATGTATTATATTTTATGAATTTAAAAGTGTTATTTTAAGACTATTTAAATGGGCTACTCCATATTGTCAAAGGATCCACAGTAAAAAGAAGGTGAGGATCTCAACCTCACAAAGATTATTGTCAGTTTATAAGGAGATGATGTGAAATTGTCTGGTGCAAATGTTGGGAGCTCATGCGTGATAAGTGTTAGCTTTGTCCACTTGGGCAGGCTTCTTTCTCCTTTAAAGTTCTAAATACCTTGGAAGAGAGAACATGCTAAACCTTATGGTTAATAATTTATAATGTAGTGGAAGGATTTGCTAGGTATCAGTGTTGGAGGTAAAGGTCCATATAAGGTTGACAGAGGATGAGAAGAAGACAAGGATGACCCTGAAGGTCAGGGGTTTTGTAGTTGAACAGACTGGGGATTGGATCCTTCCATTCACAGCCTGACTTTGTCTCATTTTTGAAATAAGGAGAACAATGGCTATTACATAGGCTTGTCCTTAAGAGTGAAAGTAGAGGTTTAATCTTTTCTTTCAATTTGTTTGAGACAGTGGGGATTAAGTGTGGCGATTTGGGACAGTTACATAACATATTGGATTGTCCTTCCTTGTATAGTTTTCACTCTGTGAAGCCAGACTCACTGGAGGTATAGATAGTTTCTCATGATAATTCAGGCTCCTTCATCCATGAAAGTACTCTTGCCAGGTGCTTTTTACTCATAGAAGACAATCAATGTTGATGGTGCTTGGGATAAAACAAAAATTAAAGATATTAAATGGCAGGAATTCACTGCTTCAGATGCTATACCATGGCGAGAGACATAGGGGAAAGAGAAAGAAAAGAAATGAAATGAGAAATGTCTTACGTCAACATGTACGGTTTGAATCTATCTGCTTGGAACTTGACATACACCAGTATGCCAGATAATTTAATTGAATGAATAGTGGCTAGGGTGAGGTGAAATAGATCAGTTTTTTAATCTATGACTTTTCATTGAAGAACCCTTTTTTAAAAAACAATCTTCGGATCATGACTTTGAGGTCTGCAGTAATTCCTTTCTGATATTCTGGAATTACAGATCAAATGGCCTCATGATATCATGCGTCTCCGCAAAGGACAATATGAAAACCTGAGCCAGAGGCCCTGGGTGCCTGAAGCTGTCAGCATTAGAACCACTCCTTTGGTTTAAGGAGTCCTTCCAGAAAGGACTCATTTAAATGCAAATATACTATCAAGAGGGATAACCATGTATCCAGTATCTGATTAGCAGCCATTAACAATTTAGCAGAGATTAGCTTCTCAGATTTATTATGGAGAGGAGTTGTCAGGGTGATTTGGCCCAGGCATCTGTCATCCCCTGACTGCCAGGTCTCCTGCCCTCTTCACTACATAGGGATCTGCCTAAAGCTGGGAATTTAGTTTACTAGGAAAGAATTGGGCACTCACTGCATGAAAATCAATATTGTTTTACATAATTTTGACTTATGAGAAAGGGTAGGAGGAGAATTTCTATAATAATAGTACCTTTGTGTGTGTGTGTGTGTGTGTGTGTGTGTGAGATAGCTGCTCAGCTTAGGTTGATTAATCATACTCTACAGAAATCTTAAAATTTTATGATAACCATCTACCCTTTCAATGAGGCCAGAAATTATATCATGTAAAATATGCACAAATGTAGTCTAGGGATGGCAAAGCTATAGTAATAGAAATAGAATTGCGTTCAAGTAATTATAGCTGGACTAAAAATTTCCTGCATTAATATGAAAGCACGGATACAAGAGTACAAGAAAATGATCATTCATATGAAGATTGATATTTCATATTGAATATCTGTAACAGAAATAGGAAAATGGAAGAAGGGAAATGACTACAAACAGAACAGTAACGGTTTCTTTAGACATCGCTAAGAATTCACCTTGTTTTTACTGGTAAGGAGTTCACATATAATACCAGACCTATAGAATACAGGTAGTATTCTATAATTGGAAGCCTAGATTTAATTGAGAAATGTATGTGTACTTAAGTGAGATGCTTGGTAAATGGCATATGATACATTCAATAGTGTGGTGTAAGTAATTCTCAAATAAACCCTTTTAAAAATAAATCATCATGTAGAAGTCATGAAATAAAACAATGTACTTAGGCATTGCTCTTTAAATTTTTTAACCTTAAGTTTTTAAAGAATCTAAGAAAACCAAAAAATCCTTTCTGGAGAAAGGTATACTTTGAATAAAACTTTTGCATTGTAATGAATAGATTATTAAATAGTATTTATAAAGAATTATGTCTCTATAATTATTCATTTTTTAATAAAAATGAATATTCAACTTTTCAAATCAAATTTAAGCTTATAAGAAGAGGAAATTGAAATTGATTAAAAAGTAAGTTTCAATGAACTGTGTTTGGTCATCAGGCAAGTGGATGTTCATCCATTCAGCAGATATTGATGGAGTGTCTAATATGTGCCGCTGTTCTAGGCACTAGAGCAGTAGGCTCTAGGAGTGAACAAATAAATCTCGTCTTTATGGATCTTATGTTCCAGTGGAAGGAGACCACCATAAATACATAAATATAGCATGTTAGTTAGTGGAAGGACCATGAAGGAGCAGCGTAATGATGCAAGGTTTAAGGCAAGTATATAGGGTGGTCAGGGAACATTTGAACAGAGATTTGAAAGAAGTATGGGAGCAAACCGTATGAATACACTGAAAGAGAGGCTTGGTGTATGCAGGTGGGTGGGCTTATACTTTATGTGTTCCAAAGACTAGGAGGTTAGTTGGTTTGTAGTGAAATGATCAAAGGAGAAATTGTTAGAAGATAAGGTTAGAAAGCTAGGTTAGCGAAAAATCACTTAGGGTCTTTTAGGCGATGGTCAAGAGAGAACTTTAGAGGATTAAGAATTTGTTTTTGGACATACTAAATTTGCGATGGCATGTGTGGACATGTGAAGTAGACAACTGGATATACTAGTCTGAATTTCAGCAGCAAGAGATTATCATGGCTGTAGATGAAAATCGGTAAATCATCGTGGTATTTAAAGTCTCTAGATTTAAAGATGAAATCACTTTATAAGTAGGTGTAGGCAGAGAATACATGATGTTGAAGGACTGAGACAGGAGACACTCCATCCTCTAGAGGATTCGGCAAAGGATATAAGAAGTGAGCAGGGAGATAAGACGAACTGTCTCATGAGCCAAGTGGTAGGTGTTAGAAGGAAGAGGGAGTTATTATTAATCCTGCTGGTAGATGAAGATGAGAACTGATCATTTAATCTAGGACTTGGCAACATATAATAGATATCACGAATAACCTTAAGAAGAATAGTTTCTGTGTAGTGGAGAGGACAAAAATAGGTAAGTGGGAGATAAGGAAATGAAACGTTAAGTAGAGCTGTGTTGTTTGAGTCGTTTTGCTCTAAAGAGGAGCAGAGCAATGGGGCAATGGTTAGAATTGGACATGGGAAGAGAGAAAGAATTTTTTCCCTTTAAGATGAGAGGTATTAGACCTTTGCATGCTAATGAAAGCATCTGGTAGAGAGCAAATGATGGAAGATACAGGGAAGAGGAGACATAGTAGAAGAGAAATCCCTGATTCGGCCAGAAGGGAGGGATCCAGTGCAGAGTAGAGGGTTCGGCCTTAGAACAGAGGACAAACATTTCTTCTGCCAAAGGAAGAAGGAAGGCAGAACACGTGGTTTCAGATAGATCCAGGTAGGATGGTAGACTTGGTGTTTGGAGTTCACGGATATTCTATTTTGATCCCTCCTGTATTCTCAGTGAATTAGGAAGCAGCTGAGAATTTAGAGGAAGACATGTTATAGACGTAAAGAAAGAGGAGTTATGAAATTGTTCTCTAGGACAGAAGAAAAGAGAATTGATTCAGCAATCAGTTTTCCAGTAAGTACTAAGAGTTCACATGGGGTAAAATGATTATGAATTTAAATGAGGCAAATTAGAAAGGTTGCTCGTTTTTTTCTCCAGCCATGTTTAGTGGTTTGGCCCAGATGCTGAATTGGCATAAGTTCTATTTCACTAGGGCTGGCATTTTGCACTGCCAATATGACTAAGAGTGAGGGCCAAGGGACTTCACAGTGTCTCTGCAAAAGAGTGCTTCTAATGACAGACCATGGGCTCTAATCAGGGTAAGCAGAGAACTGAGGAATTACGCCTTGAGCGCTACACTTGATTTTAACTGCAGGTTGGAACACAAAACTGAAAATCTTGACTGATAATGGTATGGTAAGGGCAAACACAGCTAGAACCTCCACATTTCACTCTGTTACACAGGAATTCTCCATGTTTCTTTCAGCTAAATTCCTGTCTCTCATTTCTTGATCCTTAATTCAGTGACATTATCTGAGGGGAAGTATGCATTTTTGATAAAGTCTTTCAGAAATGCATTTTACATGACTACTTTTAATTTTAACGTTGTTAGACTAGAAATAAGTTTAACAGAGCTTGCAATGTTTTCAAGTGCTTTTCTTTTCTCTAAAGAGACATTTGTTTGACTATTACACCGAGCACCATCCTTCAGGTGTTCTTCCTCTGGCATTGAAAATAGGAGTAAAATGTAACAATTAAACAAACATATTATCTTCAAACAGATATGGATCACTGTTTTCTTTCTAATATGGGCCAAATCTTGCTATTGACACCATGTCCATTTTTTTCCCAGTGTAACTAGTTGATTACTAATTTTCCCTTCATTGTGTGTATGAGACATGTTTACCCCCTCATGGATGAATCTGGAACTGTCACCATGAACTTTTTCTTGTTCTTATAGGGAAAAATAGACTGGAAGTATAGATATTGTGGTCAATGGGAATTACTATTATTATTATTTTTTATTTTTTATTTTTTGGCGGTACACGGGCCTCTCACTGTTGTGGCCTCTCCCGTTGCTGGAGCACAGGCTCTGGACACGCAGGCTCAGCGGCCATAGCTCACGGGCCCAGCCGCTCCGCGGCATGCGGGATCTTCCCGGATCGGGGCACGAACACGTGTCCCCTGCATCGGCAGGCGGACTCCCAACCACTGCGCCACCAGGGAAGCCCAATGGGTATTATTTTTGAAGGAAATGTTGAGGCTGACCAAAAGAGGTTGAAATCACTAGATGTTTAACCTTCAATTAGTTTCAGAACTTGGGATTATGTTAAGAACCACACTTTAAGTGAATCTGGAAGAAGATGATAGACAAAAAAGTTTAAATTTTGACATCCTTTTAAAATATGAGAACACAGAATTGTGAAGAAAGCTAGTCTCACTCTTATTTAAATATTAAAATGCTTAATGTTTGTAACTTAACTCAGAAGGATGAGATGGCTTTTCTTCAATTAGTTTAAGATTATATAAATATAAATGAAGGAAAACCTGCCATTGATTAATCTTCACTTGCTACATATAGAATTATACAAGTTATGAGAAAGTCCATTCTTAGGACTGTGGGAACAACAATGAATCTGACTTTCCCTTAAGTGTTTTCCCTAACATTCTAGAAAAAATAACTTCAATGTGCCGATTTAGACATTTATGACTTATTTGCTTGTCACTGTTTCCGTTTCTAGGAATAAGACCCAGTTTCTTTCCTCAAAAGAGTTGCAAGTTGATATAGAGCCAAAAATTGCAATAAAGTGTAATCAATTCCACTGCAGAAGTTTGTACTTGATATAAATTAATAGAAGTGCAAGCAATGTATTTGAAGTTCATTCTAGAGGAGTAGTTCAGAATAGCTTCATAGAGGAGAAGACCTGAGCTATCTTGGGAGATGTTTAGACAGATGAGGAGTGGAGCCGGAGTTGGGAAGGCAAAGGCAGTGTAGCCTTAGAATGCAAATGTTCACAGACATGATCTTGTGGCTTATTCACCATTCTTACCGACCTAAGAAGGACACCTGCTGGTAGCTTCATCATCATCATCATCACCATCATGTTAATAAAGAATGGATATTTTTGTCAGGTAGTCAAACAAGCTCTTTACAGGTAGCACCTAGATGTTTTCTACGATCCACCTTATGAGTTCAATCATTGTAATTATTCTCATTTTTCACATACAAAAATGAAGACTTAGAGAGATTAAGTAATTTGTTCAAATCTTGTTGTGTGCCCTTTCAACTCCATGCTCTGTACCTCTGTGCTTAACAGGCTAGGATGATTTGCCCATATTAAGGGCTCAGATATTGGTTGATAAGTATAATAATCTCATAAAAGGTAAAGTGAAGTAATCTGCTTTGATGTTTATGATGCAGTTTGGTGAATGCACTTAAGTGCCAATAGATGAATAATAAAAGTTAGAAACACACAAAACATAGAGAATAAAAATTCATATATGTATGTCTGTTGGGAACAAAAAATCCTCTTGAATGTCTAACTTCTTAGTAAATATCAGGATATCACATACACATCATTAGGCAGCATCAATGGAGTATCCTCTGTACCCTGCAAGAGGGCACTGTTACAGATGCACAGAAAGAAAATTCATATTTCCTGCACATTATAAATAAGGACATACTATGATCACTCTTTAAGAATGAAGTAATTTGAATTTTTAACTTTTCCTTATCAATTGGTGTATATGAATCATGCTAGGTGAAGAATTATTGGTTGATTGGACATTTTATGTTTTAATTCTTTTCAGAAAACAGTAAACAAATCCCTTTAGGATCAAAATATCACATTCAGCAAATGAGTTATTATACTGAAGAAAGTGATGAATTCAGTAAAGTGTCTGGAATCTAAAATATTGTTATATAAGAAGTAATTGAAGGAACTGGGAATAGATGACATGAAGCAAGACCAGGAGAGAAGTAGGTGGTCGCTCTAAACTATTTTAGGAGTTGTCCTATGAAAAAGGGTTTAGACTGTCCCACACTGAAGATTTTACACCAAGTAGACAGGTTTAGGTTGATAAAAGGATGAATATTTTGACAAGTAGAACCTTTCAACTATAAAATGGACCGACTGCATTTTAAACTCAAGAACTCCCTGTTATTGAAGTGCTTTAACAGAGGATGAAGTTAAGCAGTTGGAAAAGGAAGAGCCTTTACAGTGAGAAAATTCTATGATTCTATGGTTTTCAACTCATAAATTTGTGTAGTTCATCCATTTTATTCATTGTATGCACTTAAGTATATTGTTCCTTGAAATGGCCATTCAAAGTTGTTTCCTGTGCCACACACTATGAATGCTAGGGTTGGTCCTGTGTAAATCTTACCCCCATTGAATTAGTATTGACCCTAAACAAGCAGCTTTCTTCCATAAGGAAACAAGAAAAGAGGTTCAGAAATGTCCAAACTAAGTTTCTATAAAACGGTGTTATCAAATCTTATTTATCAAAAAACTTCAAACAGGGGCTTCCCTGGTGGCGCAGTGGTTGAAAGTCCACCTGCCGATGCAGGGGACACGGGTTCGTGCCCTGGTCCGGGAAGATGCCACATGCCGCGTAGCAGCTAGGCCCGTGAGCCATGGCCGCTGAGCCTGCACGTCCGGAGCTTGTGCTCCACAACGGAAGAGGCCACAACAGTGAGAGGCCTGCGTACCGCAAAAAAAAAAAAAAAAAAAAAAGGTAAGATGCAGACCTGTATGCTTCAGGATTTTCTCACCAAAACCCCACACAATTTCTTTACTATTCCAGCCAAGTATGGCCTAGCCCTACCCTCATCCCTGTTTTTCTTGGTTTAGTAATAAAGAAAGAGATGGAAATAAAGAAGAGATATTAGGTAGAAAGATATAAAATAGTGGGGAAAATAATATAAGTGAAGTCATGTACCACCACCATTTACTAGAAGTAAACTTTCAGCACCAACATTAATATATTTTTCCTGTTATATCTGTAAATGATAATAACTAATATGTGCATAACAATTTTCAATTTAATCAAATCTCATTTTTATAACTAACTACTTCGCAACAAGTAACACGCTAAGGCAACATCAATAGATGAAAAAAGGTAGTCCCTGGCCCCAAGTAATGTTGCCCAGGAGAACACAGATATATGTAAAAAATACAATCACAATACAGTGTAGCGAGTGCAACAACCAGGAATGAAGAAGTGCAAGGGTAGCAAAAAGGAGCGTGTGATCACAACACTCAAAAGAAGACTGCACAAAAGACATAATATGTAAACTGAGGTTTGAAAAATGAAGTGGGTTGCCCAGGTACCCCATAGGGAGAAAGGAATTCTTGGAGGAGGGAAAAGCATAAATGAAGACAGTGACTTGTTCATATAATCCAGAAGTGAAGTAGGCAGTGGCAGGAGAAATGATTGGACACAGGCGTCATGAATACTTGCAGGTCTGCATTTTAGCAAGTCCATTCTAAAGGAAACTTTGAGGATCAACTCGGGGGTGGGGGGCCGCGGTGGGGACAGAACTAGTCATTCCTGCAAGAAACACTGGAACCAGTTTCTACCAACCCACCAATAGAACGACTTCAAAGGCAACATGGTATCACAGAAAGGGTTTGTTTGTTTGTTTGTTTGTTTTTAGTTCATTAGTCCTCACTTAAAATTCTGATTCCACAATGCACTTGCTTTGGGATCTTGAACAACACTCATAACCTCTGCAAGTCTCAGTGTAGTAAGTTTATGTGATTACCTTCATCTGTAATATCTCTGCGATGCAATCTTAATGGAAACTCAAGTTCAGGTCAAAGACAAGTTTCTCTGTGACTTCTCCAAATTGATTCAAAAGCCGTCTCTCCCGTCCTCATTTGGCTTCTCTTATGGAATCTCATAAAAACTTCTATGACCTCTTTCGGGTTCTTTTTGTTGTTGTTGTCTGTTTGTTTGTTTTTTAATTTAAGTATAGTTGATTTACAATGTTGTGTTACTTTCAGGTGTACAGCACAGTGATTCCTTTTTCACATTCTTTTCCCTTATAAGTTATTACAAAATATTGAGTAGAGTTCCCTGTGCCATAGAGGAGATCCTTGTTGTATCTATTCTACGCCTTCTTTGAATGACCACAGCACTTGTTGTCTGTATCAGTTTTATGTCTCTGGTTGCTTTGTGACTGAAAATGAAAAAGTTCTATTTGTTCATGTCCTGGCCCTTCCTTAAAAATCTGTTCATTTATGTATTTCATATTTATTGACTACATCTTAGACACCTTGTTAACTGCTGGTTCTAGATGTTAGTAAAATATAGACCTTCCTGCTCAAAAGGTCACAGTATTTGTGGGAAAACAAAAAAATGAACAACCTATGTCTCAAAGAGCTTTGTACTTCCCAAAGAGAACACACCTAGTAGGTACAATAAATACATGTATCATACATAAATGTATAAATAGTTAATGGGATTGAAAACTAGAGATAACTGCTTTTCGATTCTGAGGAAATGATGATTATATTTCACCAGGAGCTCAACACCACTCTGAGAATGAGGGCTTAACCCCCGTCCTGACTCACTGCATCGCTTTTCTGTATAAAAATACACAAGTCTGTATATACGCTCTAGAAAAAGGCTTATCTGGCATGAATTTCAGATAGCAAGAAGAAAACTTCAAGAGGTTCATAGAAGCATCCAGAAGCTCAGATGATTGGCACTAATACAACTTGCTTGACAGGAAAATAGAGCTGTAAATCTCACAAAATTAGATGATCTTTGAAGAATTTCAAAACCTCCTGCTATTAATTGGAAATCCTAGAAGAACCGCTTCTTTTAAAGCACACTGATAATATGCTTTACAGCTTAATATTCAGAAGCCTATGTTTTGGCTAAGTGAGCTTCAGGAAAGAAGGAAACTTGAGGTTCAGTTCCATCTACTCTGGAACCTCTGGTCAAGACATCTACTTCTGTGCTCAGCCATCTTATCACCTGTAAAATGGAGGCAACTCTAAGAACACATAGTTACACAGATGTTGCACAGTTTCACGTGTCATTGTCCTCATTTGTTTCAGAAAAACCAATAACATCTAAGCTACTACTGCAAAGAGTGCAGTGTTCCTTGGGGTCATCTAGTGCAGCTCTGTCAAAGGAAAGAAAAGGAAAGGGGCCTAGAATAACTATAATTTTCCCAAGAGGACACTATTATTTTATGGTAAATCTGAGTCAAGAACCCTGATCTCTTTGATGACATTCCATTGTTCTTTCGTTGGGTTCTGAACAACCCAGAGAAAGAAAGAGAAATAAAACTCATATGTGCTGTGTCACTGGTACAGGATGTGGCAAGATTGGAATTGGAGAACTACATATTAACAGGTATTTGGGAAATTCTTCAAACTAATTAAGATATATACCAGGTCCATAAAAAACAGTATGTTTTCTCAAGATGATTCTGTGGAATGAACAGAACTGGTAACTGAAGGTGTCTGTGTGCTGCAGTTCCAAACAGGATGGGTGAATGCTTGTCTTCTGGCACCTTGAAGACTCCACCCCAACATACACATTAAAATAAAATTAACATTTCAACTGGGTCATAGTTAATTCTGCATGTTCTTGTAAGTCAGCAAAATATTCCATATATCATTTAAGTTGTCACTCACTTTTTTTTTTTTTTTGCGGTACGCAGGCCTCTCACTGTTGTGGCCTCTCCCGTTGCGGATCACAGGCTCCGGACGCGCAGGCTCAGTGGCCATGGCTCACGGGCCTAGCCACTCCACGGCATGTGGGATCTTCCCGGACCGGGGCACGAACCCGTGTCCCCTACATCGGAAGGCGGACTCTCAACCACTGCACCACCAGGGAAGCCCCATATCTGATTTTTGTATTAGGACTCTTCTAATTTTTTATATACATTGGAAAATAACTCATGTCTTTCTAAGGTGTATATCTTTGATTATATTTTCTATTTTCATAAAGCTTCTTGTATTCTCTACTCAAAACAGTTGTAAATAATGGCTGCATGTAACTAATCAATAATCAGCCATTTTGTCCAGATTTTCAAATGTGTTGGTATAAAGCTACCATAGTATTCTTTTGTAATTAAAAAAAAATTCACTCTGTTTTATAGCTAGTCCCATCTCTATCATATTTGCCAAATATTGCTTATTTTATTGGTCTTTCTAAAGAACGAGCCTTTGGTTTTATTTGTCAAGTTTACTGCTTTTCTTCTCTATTTTTGACTTTCCTCTTGATTAATTTTCTCCTTCCACTCTTTGGGATTTACCTTGTTCTTTTTCTATGTCTACTGTCCATTTCCTGTAGCTTCAAGAGCCATTTTCAACAACTCAACGAGTTCTGCCGGCTGTGTCAAGGCCACTTCATCATATGCCATTAAAACTTAATCTCATACACTGGGTGAAGACTCAGCAGTCTTATTTTGCTTTCAAAATTGTTCTGTAGCCTTGGATCCTTCTTCTTCTCCTAAATTAGCACTATCATCAGGGAAAATTCTAGTGGGCCTAGAATTCTAGGCTTGCCTCTCCTGTAGTTTCATAATCAAAGAAAAAACATTTCCACCCTTTTTTTGATGTTGATCGAAAATTTAGCAACACTTCTTTGCACTGTATTCAAATCCCAAAATATAAGCAAGCCTTCATGCACACAGGCTCACTGAAATGTCATAATTTTAAACTATGTATGACCTTGAACAATGACCTTTCCAGATACTCCACACTCTTCCTAGGTGTTCAGACTTTTTCATTCCTACAACATCTTTTACACATGGTCGATTTGTGTCATAAGTTCCTCCTCACTCCCACTTCTGAGTATATATCCAAAGGAAACATCATCATGATTTGAAGAGATATCTGTACTCCCATGTTCATTGTAGCATTATGCACAAGAGCCAAGGTATGGAAACAACCTAAGTGTCCATAGTAGATTAATGGATAAAGGAAATATGGTATAGATATACAATAGAATATTATTCAACCTTAGAAAAGAAGAAAATCCTATCATTTAAGTCAACATGGATAAAACTGGAGGACACTATGCTAAGTGAAATAAGACAAAGACAAATAGTGCATGATGTCACTTATATGTGGACTCTAAAAAAATAATGAAATAAATCAACTCTTCCCTCCCTGGACATTTTCCTCAGCAGAATCTAGCAGCCTCTACTATGAGTCTTATCTTTTTTTTTTATTGTTGTACCAGATCACAACCCCAGGGAACCTATGTATTTGCCGATGTATATCTATATTATAGCTTACCATTGTTCTTTTTCTTTGTAATTCATTCCTTCCACTTCTGGCATCAGAACCTCATTTTTACTTTGGAGAAGTCCTTGTGATTCAGGTAGGCTGTGTGTCTCCTCCCTAGGCTGTGTGACTTGGGGCTGGCTAGACACAGTGTTTTACATATACTCTATATGTCTTAAGTACTTATTTCTCTGTTTTCCATCATTTTCCCTCCAAATTTTTGTGTAGTTATTTTTAAATTGACATTTGGATTCCTTTCTTTTGTTTGACTAAGGTACTGTTCAACCAATCTTCTGAGTGCTTAATTTCAGCTTTTTTAATTCTAGAAGTTTCTTTTGGTTGCATTTCACAGATCATTTTTGCTTAAATTGTACATGTTGTCCTTTTCTTAATACATAAATCATAATTTTAAATAATAGTTTCATTGAGATATAATTTACTTTCCACATTATTTAAAGTGTACAATTTAATGTGTTATGCATCTACCACCACAATCAATTTTAGAACTTTCATCCACCCCCCAAAAGAAAAAGAATCTATTATAGGTCACTCACTCCCCCATTTCTCCAAACCCTAGGCAGCCACTAATATACTTTGTCTCTACAGATTTGTCTAGACTGGACATTGCATACAAATGGAATCATACAATTACTTAGCATGTTTTCAAGGTTCATGCATGTTGTAGCATGCATCAGTACTTGATGTCTTTTTATGGCTGAATAATATTCCATGGTGTGGATATTACTGTTTCATTTATCCATTCACAGCAAATGGCCATTTGGGTTATTTCCACTTTGGGGCTCTTATGAATAATGCTGCTGTGGTTGGATTTACGTGCAAGTTTTGTATGCAGGTCTAGATTTGTTTTTTCAATTAACAGACTATTTCAGAGCAGTTTCTGGTTTACAGACAAATTAAGCAGAAAGGACAGAGTTCTCATACCTCCTTACCTCTCTACCCACTTTCCCCTATTATTAACATCTTACATTAGCGTAATACATTTGTTATAGTTACTGAACCCATATTGATACATTATTACTAACTAATGTCCATGGTTTACTTTAAACTTCATTCTTTGTTTTGTACATTATATGATTTTTTGACAAATGTGCGATAACCTGTATCCACCATTACAGAACCATACACAGGAGTTTCTTTGCCTTTAAAATTCCGTGCTTCACCCATCCTTTTCTCCCTCCCCACAACCTCTGGCAACCACTGATCTTTTGACTGTCTCCACACTTTGGCCTTTTCCTAAAGTTCATATAGCTGCAATCATAATATGCATGTAGCCTTTGCAGATTGGCTTTTTTTCACTTAGCAATATGCATTTAAGCTTCTTCCATGTCTTTTCATGGCTTCATAGCCTTTTCTCTTTATTGCTCAATGCTATTCCTTTGTACCGATATACCATAGTTTGTTTATCCATTCCCCTATTGAAAAACATTTGGTTGATTTCAAGTTTTGGCAATTATGGAAGAAACTGTTATAAATATCCACGTGCAGGTTTTATGCGGACATAACTTTTCAGTTCCTATGGGTAAATACCAAAGAGCATGATTACTAGATCACTGTATGGTAAAAGTATGTTTAGTTTTGTAAGAAACTGCCAAGTATCCTGCTAGCAGCAAATGAGAATTTCAGTTGTTC
The DNA here is from genome assembly GCF_964341445.2 of Mesoplodon mirus. Lineage (NCBI taxonomy): Eukaryota > Metazoa > Chordata > Mammalia > Artiodactyla > Ziphiidae > Mesoplodon > Mesoplodon mirus. Next base: position 46,245 of record NW_028294815.1, on the reverse strand, counting down.
TGCATTGTCAACAACTTTGATATTTCAGTATTTGGATTTTAGCCATTTGAATAGGTGTGCAGTGGTATCTCATTATTGTTCTAATTTAAAATTCCCTGATGACATGGAATGTGTAGCATCTTTTCATATGCATATTTGCCGTGTGTCTATTTTCTTTGTTTAATCATAGTTGTTTTGTTTTTTAACCAAAGCCTACTAACTCTTGTCCTCCTTGTCCATTTATATTGTCTTTTTTCTTTCTTTCTTTTATTTTTTTTTTGAGCTTTTGATCATTTAGTCTTTTTCCTGGTATGTCCAATTATTTTGTATATTAAAATTGGGCTTAACTTATTTTAGGAAACTATAAAGATACCTCCACATTCTGGATGTTGTTATTGTTCTCTTGAAAAGATTTCCTTTTGCCCATGGCACACAGTTACTATAGGGACTGGAAACCTTAGTCCATTCTCAGTTTGAGCTCATTCAAAGCTGTTTTTCAGTCTGTGTGAAGGGTGCTCTATTTCTGTCTTGTCCTTCCTCTATGGGTGTTGCCCTTTGGGATTACCATGTGAAAGTTTGGATTCTCCCTATTCCCAACTACCCTTGTATTTGTTAGGCTTTAAATGTAATGGTTCCCCCAGCCCTGTGAAACTAAGGATATGTGTAGCTTGTCATTCCATTAGTTGTTGCTTTTAGCTTGAGCTCTTGCCGTTTGGCTTCTGTGGTTACAGTCTTTTGAACTCCTTGGCTTTTCAGCTCCTAGGCTGTATGAGTTGAATCAGCAAATGCCCCAAGGAGAAAAGCTTCACCAAATGTCAAGCTTGTGTATGTGTTTCCCTTCTCTCCAGAACTTGGCCCACATGTCTTGGTGTCTCTCAAACATTCGGATGCTGGTGAACAGAGGTTTTCTTACTTTATCCAAGTTTTCTAAAATTTCTTTAGACTTCCCCTGATCTTATGTTATTATTGAAGTATCATCTCAATTATCCTTAGGAAGAAAATTTACAATTTTATATTTTATTATTTTATTTTCTATATTACCTCAGTTTCTGTAGAGACCTTTTACCTGATAGTTCAGTCTACTTCCTGTGTTACCAGTAAGATGGAGATAGGTGGAGGCTAAGAATATTGGGGGGAAAATCACTGATGAATGATATGTCTCGTTCTTTTTGCTTTTCCTCTCCTTATTTACTCTGGCAGCCTACATTTGTCCTTCTTCATTGGACCCAGTTACCCAAATAAGCAACCCACTCTGGCAAAGACCTGACTTTACTCTCATAAATGTCTGCATGTTAGGATAAGCTAGATGATGAACACCATGTCAAAGTTCTTTGTGTGACCAGTCAGAATGGCCATCATCAAAAAATCTACAAACAAGAAATGCTGGAGAGGCTGTGGAGAAAAGGGAACCCTCTTGCACTGTTGGTGGGAATGTACATTGATACAGCCACTATGGAGTACAGTATGGAGGTTCCCTAAAAAACTAAAAATAGAAATACTGTCCGACACAGCAATCCCACTACTGGGCATATACCCTTAAAAAAACGTAATTAGAAGAGATATGTACCACCATGTTCATTGCGGCAGTATTTACAATCTCCAGGACATGGAAACAACCTAAGTGTCCATCGACAGATGAATGATAAAGATGTGGCACATATATACAATGGAATATTACTCAGCCATAAAAAGAAATGAAATTGAGTTATTTGCAGTGAGGTGGATGGACCTAGAGACTGTCATACAGAGTGAAGTAAGTCAGAAGGAGAAAAACAAATATCGTATGCTAACACAGATATATGGAATCTAAAAAGAAAAATTGTTCTGAAGAACGTAGGGGCAGGACTGGAATAAAGACGCAGACATAGACAACGGACTTGAGGACACGGGGAGGGGAAAGGGTAAGCTGGAATGAAGTAACAGAGTGGCTTGGACATATATACACTCCCAAATGTAAAATAGATACCAGTGGGAAGCAGCCGCATAGCACAGGGAGATCAGCTTGGTGCTTTGTGACCACCTAGAGGGGTGGGGTAGGGAGGGTGGGAGGGAGATACAAGAGGGAGGAGATATGGGGATATATGTATATGTATAGCTGATTCACTTTTTTGTTATAAAGCAGAAACTAACACAGCATTGTAAAGCAATTATACTCCAATAAAGATGTTAAAAAAACCAAAAATTTAGAGAGTAAAAAAATTCAAAAGAATTGGCCACACTCCTCCAACAGATTCTCTAACCTTTAGCAGAACAGAATTCACACTGCATCTAGTTTATGAGTAAAGGACAAGTCAACTTTAAAGTGGATCAGAGATGACAACATTTCTTTTCCATGTGCCTGCTTTGGAGCCATATTTATGCTGACCACTCAAAACCTTCCTCTTGAGTATTCTGCGATATATTAGAACCAGGAATAAGGGGTGTTAGTGCTGCCAGGGTCAGCCAGTGGTCTGCGATTTAATTCACATATCCTTTCTGCACCAGACTCTTTAAGATCATTGAGTTAGCCTAAGAATTTTGAAGCTGTAGAATTCAAGACAGTACATTACAATAGGCCAATATTACCATTCTCCTGCTCTGACATTCTCCACTGATGGACAGATGAAGGAGAAGGAAGGGCAGTCACCAGTAACTGAGAGTCAATGAAACTGGAATATTGTAATTCAGTATCATTTGAGTGACTGAATTGGCTGGCAGAGTGTTCTCCAGTTAAGGGTGAGGGAAGATTAATTCTGCACATGACACCACTACTGTATTTATACAAGTCTACTGGGACAGTTGTTTGCCTTGAATTGTTTTCTTCATTCATTTCAGTCAGACAGTTGTGTTGACTGATTTTCCTTTCTGATGTATGAAATGACTGTTTGACTGAATTTACCATTTAATTTACACTAATGCACTGTAAAAACGATACATTAGTCAAATTGGATTGGCAGGTATGAAAATGTTTACCCCAGAACTAGACAGAAATATAATATTGCCTTCTACAGAAATGTAAGTCATATGCCCTGGATTCTGGGGAAATGTTCCAATTTTAACAATTTTACCACGTTTCAAAAATGTAGGGTCACTGATCCCATAGTAAAAATAAAAAGATCTGTGAAGTCCAGAAAAACACAGTTTTGTGTGACTCTGACAATCACATAACACAAAAGAAAAAACTATGATGAGATAAATTTTACTGAGTTTCATACTTATCAAGAGGTGTTTCTATGTTAAACTTCTGAGTCTTATTCTAGAAGTTCTTTAGGAACAAACACTTCAAATATATTCATAGAAAACCCTCTTTATTTGTAATTTCATTCTTCCAATATTTATAGTTACTAAGACAGGCCATTTCTCCACGTCCCATCCCATGATTCTCTGCTCCTATTGAACATTTGGAAATTCGTGGCATGAGCAGGAAAGTGAAGAAGTTTTTGAGATTATTGAATAATGCTGATTTTATAAAGACTGCTTTGTTCCATAGTTGACAAACTTATAATGGTACTGATGGTTGGATACTACTCTTAGAGATGAGAAAGCTCTTAAGGAACCTTCCGTATTCCATTCACCAATCTGTGTTCTTGTTCAAAGCAAAATTAATTCCTTTCAAAATTATCATATTACCTTAATTTTTAATCTTAAAATAAGATTAAAAATTAAAATAATTAAAAATTAAAAATAAAATTAAAAATCTTAATTTTTAATCTTAAAATAATCTATCTGTGAGAATGGGAATTTTGGGTAGGAAAAAGTGACAGAAGATGGGACAAAAAGAGAATTCATAGAAAGACAAAACAGAATTTTTTAAATGGTGGGTACAAACTTCTGTTTCCAACTATATCAGTTTACCTTAGGAAAACGTACTAGAAAGGCCAAATAAATCATAAGCAACATTGGACTTGAGTGTTAGAAAGCTACTGAGGTAGCCATGACCTAGAAAAGTAAAATAGAGAAAGAAACTCACTGAAGTGAGAACAATATTCTGCACATGCTTTTCTAGCCCAGTCATTTAGAAACTACTGATGAAGAGCAAAAGTCTGAGAAACCAAATGTGGCTCCTAAGAGGTAGAAAAGCCAGTAGATCTTAGGACAATGTCATAGGACTAAGGAAACCAGAGTTGGAATTGAGAAATAACAAGGCAGCTAGAATTTTAAGGACCAAACTCACAGAGAGAGTAAAGATTCAGAGAACAGAGCTGGATTCAGCAACAGTGTTCCCTTGCAGTATTTTCCATGTATAATAGGTAGATAAGGCAAGATGTTAAGAAGTCAAACAAAAGCTAACTGAAGTCAAAGCAAAGACTTAGTTGGCTCATAATGCTGAAGAGACAAAATTGGGGTTCAGAACCTATGAAAGATTGGTGGCCCAATGGAAAACGAATGATATGAATTAGGACATTGAAAGTCTCTACATATGTGTGTCTGTGTGTGTGTCTGTGTGTGTCTCTCTGTGTGTGTGTGTGTGTGTGTGTGTGTCTGTGTGTTAGGAAGGTTGATGCAACATCTACACCAAACCTTATAAAGAAGGAAAATGAGTATGAAGTTGGTCCAGTGACTGAGGTGATCTTCCCCTCTGCTCCCTACCTAAGAATAGGAAATTCTCTCCTCAAGAAAATACAGTTGACCCTTGAACAAGGCAGGGGTTAGAGATGCTGACTCCCTGTACAGTCAAAAATCCACATATAACTTTATGGTCGGCCCTTCTTATCTGTGGTTCTGAATCTGAGGATTCAACCAACCACAGATCATGTAGTACTGTATTACTTATTGAAAAACAATCCATGTATAAGTGGATCTGTGCAGTTCAAACCCAGGTTGTTCAAAGGGCAACTGTAACGTCATTCAGGTTCCCTACAACTTGTCATATCCCAAGTCTGGTATTCACTGAAGAACCACCAAGACTACCAAGAAAAGGAGAATTAGAATAAAAAACAAAACAGAATCAGAATCATAGATGACCTAAACATTAAAGTTCATACATATTTTGGTAAATCTTATCAAGATCAAGAAAATAGATGACAAGGTGGAGAACTTAACTTGACAACTAGAAACTATAAACTGATTGAAGTTGAACTGATAGAATTAAAAATTATACGAAATTTAAAATTCGGTAGTGGATTGGACACAGGTAAAGAGAGGTAAGTGAACTGGAAGATAGCGTAGTAACAATATTAAGACTAAAACATGGGAAACGAAAAGAATAAAAAGTACACAAAAGCGCATTTGAGACATATGGGCCACAGTAAACATTTTTATCATATGTGTAAACTGGAGTCCAAAGAAAAAAGGAGAGAGAGATTGGGATGAAAACAATATTTCAGAAATATTAACAGCTGAGAGTTCTCTAAAACTAAAAAGAATATGTGGAGCCATAAATTCAGTAAGCACTAAAAAATGCAACAAGAACAAAGAAAAGCACACCTAAGATCACCACAGTACAATTCATGGATAGTAAAGAAAATCGTGACATCTTAAAAGCAGCCCGAGGAAAGAGAGATTACTTTCAAAGAAACAATAGGATTAAGATTACAGCTTTCGGGCTTCCCTGGTGGCGCAGTGGTTGAGAGTCCGCCTGCCGATGCAGGGGACACGGGTTCGTGCCCCGGTCCGGGAAGATCCCACATGCCGCGGAGCGGCTGGGCCCGTGAGCCATGGCCGCTGAGCCTGTGCGTCCGGAGCCTGTGCTCCGCAACGGGAGAGGCCACAACAGTGAGAAGCCCACGTACCACACACACAAAAAAAGATTACAGCTTTCTTCTCAATGAAACTGGATACTAGAAAATAATGGAATAACATTTTTAAGTGCTAAAGAAAAGAACTGCCCATTGGGAATTCTAGAGGCAGAGAAAATGTTGTTTGGAAGGAAAGATGAAATAAGGAAATTTGCAGACAAACAAAATTTAGAAAATATGTTCTCATCAGAACTGACTGAATTAAATTATAAAGGGAGACCCGCAGGTAGAAGGAAGATTATCACAGACGAAAATAAGGACTTTATAAAGAATTATGTATAACAGAAAGGATAAATAAGTGGATAAACCTAAATAAAATCTAACAGCACAAAAGAGTAATAATAAAATATATCAAAAATTAGAATGCATTAAAACAAATGGAAGAGGAAAAGTAGTAAAAGAAATTTAAGATCTCAGCATTGCTTGAGAAGCAGTAAAAGAGCTAATAAGTCATGGTACATGTGTAACTGCTACTTATGTAAAAATAACAAGCTAATACAAGGGAAAATGGAATTTGAAGAAATCTAAAAGGAAGAAAGAAGAGCAAAAAGAACATAACAAGGTGGGACAAATAGTAAACGAGGAGTAAACGGTCTATAAGAAAATACATTAACTGTAAATACTCAAATTAAAGGACAAGGATTATTGAAACAAACAAAAAACCAAATTCTATGCTACCTACAAGAGACAAGAGTCAGATTGAAAATTAAAGGATTCAAAACTTATGTCCTAACAACAATAAGTAAAATTGGAGAAGATTTTTTAATGTTAACATAGATTTGAAAGCAAAAAGTATCACTGGTGATAAGGCAGGATAATAAAACCCACTGTTACTTTACATGGAATATATTATAAATCTAAACTTCAATGCAATAGATGAAGGGAAATTCCAAAAATCTAAGTAGAAATAGAAAAATCTAAATTACCTAGATCAGTAACGTAGAACCACAAGAACAAATCAGCAGATTAGAGAAGATCTGAATACCATCATTAAAAACTTTGGCCTACATTTACATAAAACACTGCACCAACAATGATGGAATATGTATATTATGCAGAAATTTTTAGGTGCATATGGCACATTTATAAAATTGACTATATTCGTTATAAAACAAGACTCCGAATAAGCAAGAAATTTAAAAATATATAACCAATATTTTACCAAATAGTTGGATATTAGAAACATACTTCTGATCATTATGTAGGTCAAAGATAAAGTCACAATGGGAATTAGAATTTTATTAATTGAATGATAATGAAAATATGCCATAACAAAACCTGTGGGTTGCAAATAAAGCTGTGGTCACAGAGAAGTTTATGTATTCAAATTAGATTCTCTAAATGTAAAAGGGACAGGAATAAAGCAACTAGAAGATAACCTATCACCCTGAGGTAGGCAGCTCCTGGACTGTACCTGGTGGGGAAGGCAGGGCAGAACTTCAGGAGGCCAGCTGAGAGCACGGTGAACGCCACGTCAGGAGCAGTCTCCAAGAAAGAGCACTTCATGTACAAAGGGATGACTAAAATATATTTAAGAGCTAGCACCTGACTCCTCTTAAGGATGACTTAACGTTGCTGGGGAAAAAATAAGAAGTGCTCGGTGTAGAAGGTGAACAGCTTTATAATTCCCAGGAGAATCTTGGTACCAGGACCACACAATGAAGAACTTGGAGTCCCCGTGGCTAATCCAGCAGAGAGAAAAGGAGAAACAGAGATGCGAGAGAAAATAAAGGGAACTCTTGGTGCAATTTGGTGCTGCTGCAGGCCCAAGTCCAGGTATGTGCTCTCTAGCTCCCCATCTTAAATAAAAGCCACCATGTTCCTTAGTCTTTCAGGTACTTAGAATTTCTCTTTAGAACCTGAAAATGGGGTCAGGTTTCCTGTCTGCATTGCTACAGTCCAAAATAGAGGCAGGATGGTTGAAATAGTTCTCTATCTGGCAGAGGAGGCCTTAAAGCTGTGAGCCACTCACTGCAAACCAGCAGGACATGAAGGATTCTTGAGCAGACCTGAAGCTACTGGGAGGCCTTTCAGGAGTTAAATCCCATAGTAAATACTGTACCTTCATTGGCCCCTCCTCCCTCTCTGTCCAGTCTTCCTCCACTCCCATGGGGGCCCTTTGGGGTTAAATGAGCACTATTTGACTTGTACTTGGTGGTCTCAGAACTTGACTTGGGCTTGGAGACTTCCATGAAAAGTCTACCTTCCACCTACTGGCTTGGGTTTCTTGGTCTCTCTGCTCCAGGCTAATCCCTTCAATCTGCTTTTTCCATTTCTGCCAATAATCCCCCTCTCCAGACCTTCCTAATGCTCTTCTGGGGTGGGAGGAGACTTACTGAGGGCAATGTTTATTTCTAGAGGGAGAAGTGACCACATGACTTCACAGTGGTCGTCCCCTTGATTATTCAGTTTCTGTCTAGATTAGTCGTGTCTGTGCACCCCAGCCTCACCCCAGGAGGCTGTAGAACACTGTCCTTATCTCAGCCCTGAGCCGCTCTCTATCTTCCTTCCCTCTCTCTCCTTACCCTTCTTTACCCACAGACTCGCAGGCTTTCTGGACCTCTGAGGAAGATAAGCACGTCACAGAACCTCTGCTACAGAACAAAACATACTGAAACAAAGCTATTGAAACAACAGAAAAAGAATACATGAGGATTGTTTCTCCTGAGCGTTCAATTACCTAGGGGGCCTTTAGCAAACTTTGATTGATAAATCTAACCTTTCTTTCCTTGGCAATAGTTGACCACACTGTGAGGAAAACAAGTTAGGGAATGGAAAAATACTATTTGGATTTCAATGAAATAATAAAGATGCAGGGACTATCTTTGACTTTTGCAAGGTGAGAAGAGAGTTTACATTTTGATTACTGATGGCAGGAATCCCTTTTAAAACAGGGCCAGTCTGCATGATGCACTTAAAAATCAGCCTTTTCAAATATAGCCATAGCCCCCACAAGATCTCTTGATTTCTCTGGGGTCAGATAAACCATCACATTTCACAGTGGTGCCCTGTATATGAAAGTGATAAACATAATCTGGAAGCATGGCAGTGGCTAAAAATATGGAGCTGGCAGCCACACGTTGAAAGGATTTTTTGCTTTTAATTCATTGCATAAAATGCTAATGTCCAAATTCAGGCAGGTAGATCTTACCAACCATCAAGAGCTTCAACCCTGCTAACAGCTAAGTATGCACTTTTAAAGCCTACTTTGACTGCTCCAGAAACTTACTGGGTTTCTTTAATGCCTCTGTTACTATTTTCTTTGTGTCATTTTGTTTTTCTTTAAAAACATAGCTGTGTGACCTTGGGGAAGTTAGATTATTTCCTTGAGACTTGGTTGCCTTCTCTGTGAATATCTGGGTATAATTTTAGTATTGCTCAATAGAATTTTGGGTGATAATGAAAATATTCTATATCTGTACTATGCAAAGCAGTATTCAATAGCTACATGGAGCTAATAAACATCTTTGAAATATGGCAAATGCAACTGAGGAACTGAATTTTTAATCTTATTTTTAAATTTGTTTACATATAAATAATGTCACAAGCTGGCATCTGTTGACAGTACAGATCTACATAATATTTTAAGGATACTCTCCACTCAAAAACTCTACCATTCATTAACTCAATCTAAATATTTTTGCCCTCTGACAAACAGAAAATAATTTATGCTTCCCTTGAAATTATCTGTCAAGACCTTTATCAGTTTGGGGACATTATATTCTTAAAATTGACTTTGCTTTATGAAACTTTAATAATGTTGGAGTTCCCTGCCCTTGCTATCACCTTTGTGATGATGGGAAATATTGTGGATGATCAAGGACCATTTCAAGAGATCATGGAGAGAAACCTCCTTCTGGATTTAATTTCATTATGACGATGTCAAAATGCTTAATTACTTAAAATAAAACCCATACCGTTTTTATGCTGTTATATTCTACATGTAGCTGGAAAAATGTTAAAAATATTTTTAAAGAACTGCACATCTATTTTTGAAGCTGATTTGGCTGTTCAAGGCTTGCTAGCGCTTTATCCATCTCAGTACTATTTCACTTAGCAAACAAATGCAGTTGCCATAATTGCTGCACATGTGTCTGTGTTCCCTTCTAGGTTATATGTTTTTGAAGTTAGAAACTATATTTATATCACAGCCCCTACGTATAGCACAATATCCATTGCTAATTCAGATTGTGTTTTAAGATATGAGACAAAATTTAAGACTTTTATTATAGTCATAAACATCTAGCAAACCAACCAGAAAATAAAAGCTAATTTTCAATTGGTTGGCCAAGAACAAAAAAGAGAGGAATACCTAGTGCAAAACCATATCTCTAATAACTAGTGTTGGATTTAGAGCATGCAGATGCTAAACTTCTTTTCAAATATCTTCTTACCAAAGATTTGAGGTTGGACCTGAAAAAATTATATCAAAAGTGAAAATAATCCTGTGGTCTGACCAGCCTGGATCACACAAAGTAAGTGTATACTATATATAAAGTAGATAAACTACAAGGTCCTACTGCACAGCACAGGCAACTATATTCAATGCCTTGTAATAACCTATAATGGAAAGGGATCTGAAAAAGAAATATATCTGAATCACTTGGCTGTACACCTGAAACACAACATTGTCAATCAACTATACTTCAAGTAAAACAAAACAAAACAAAACAAAACAAAGTAAGTGGAAAGGGAAGTATAGTTTTATAAATTCACCTCTGATATCCAATGGACCAACTTAAAGACAACAGAAACTACAACTTTCTAGGAGACAGGACATGGCCAGCAAACCAGGCCGTTACCCTCGGCCATACCTGCCCAAAAATATACAGACTAGCCTGCATTCATGAGTACATAGGAATTCTTCATTTATCTGGCATTATTAGGCAATGAGGTATTGTATGTTAGGAGAAGTTTTTTAAAATGACAAATTTAAGAGGAGTTATTTTAACCTTCACTCGGTAATTTTTTTCTAAAATTAAGAAATGTATCCACTGGTGTATCTAATGTTTCCGTGATAACTCGGGGTCATCAGTTCAATCAACGTTTGCATGAATAATGCAAATGGAAACAAGACAGGCATGCTTACTGAAACTGAAAATGACATATCACTGGCTGGAATAACTGAGGAGAGAGCAAGAAAACAAAAATGAAAACAAACCGTGATCAAGAAACAATCAGTCAAGTTCTGACTTTCTGTACTTTGTTTCAAAAAGAGATACCACAAATCCCAGCGAGAGACTCCAGCAGCCTTAGCTGTCTTTCTCCTTTGTTTCCACCTTTGTTTCCTTTTCCTTCTACCCTAGATTGTTCCAGGAAATGGTTATAGCTGCTTCCAAGACAAATTCTAATACTTTCTCTCACACAAACTTCACAATATTTCCATGGGATAAGTAGTGTGGAGGTAAAAGACAATTCATCACAGGGACATCTCCTATGAAAATAAAATTAGAAACTAGCTTCTAAACATGCAGAGAGAAGGGCGTGGTGTCAGGCACTAATTTCCTTGAGAATTCCTCTCCATTTCTAATAGACCTTCTTATTTACCAAGATCCCTTTTTATTGGTGTCCTATTCCAGACTGTTCCACTCTGCCCATCCTCATCCTGTCAAATACATTCACACTCTTTTGTGACCCTACTTATTTGCCCATTAAATAATCAATCATAGAACTGTCGGAATTAAATATAGAGTGAAATTAAAATACTGGAGTCACTTGGAGGGTTTAAGCAGCTCCACCAGAAAATACTGGGCATGGATTTAAAGAGGCTGTGCGGGACTTGCTCTTGTCCAAGTTCTTTCTCAAGAAGTCTCTGAAATAAGCCTAAATTCAGAGTTAATCACATTGGCCTGCTTTCTCAGGTGGACTGGAATTCACTGCTCTTTCCCCTCAACTCCCTGATGTCAGTGGCACTTTCCGGAGATGAGGTGGACTTCTCTGCCTACTGCAGAAGCTCAGTTCCCCCCAGGCCCACTCCCTGTCTGAATCCCACACTTGAGGCCAGATGCCAGCCTTCCCAGAACATTCGTGGTCTCATTTCAGTTTTTGACCTGCTCAGATTGAGTCCCTGTAGACTCTTTCTCAGCTTGAAACCTGATCTTCAACCCCTTTCCCTGACCTCGATGGTTACCTTCCTACATTAGGCCTCAGGTGCTTTAGCTATAAAATGATATAGTTGCCCTTAATTCTAAAGTCTTCTTCCTAAAGCTCTACAACGTGCTGGCTCCTTGAAAATGTTTCTCTTTGCTGGTTTTAATTTTGTAGAGAATTAAAACCACAGCTACTCTAAAAGACAGTAAGTTACACTGGATAAGGAAAATGTGCTTTTGTAGTTAGATTAACAGGGATGGAAGACGACTTAGTATGTTTTAAGATACTCATGATCCATTCTCGTGAGAGTCAGGGGAAGAAGGGCAAGAGAGTTAATAAAATACCAAACGATTGTGACAAATTAAGTTCACAAAGATGTAGCTGATTAGTTACTACTTGAATAAGCCACACATATCCAATTCAAGTTTTCCTTTATTTTTCTAAGAAGGGATCCCAGTGAACTGAGTCCCATGTTCAGGAACTCCACGTTCAATGGCTTAGTCTTTAAAAACGGTTCTGTTGCTGGAAGGTGAAATATTGCCCATCAGTCCTAATTGATGTTTAGCTATCACGCACATTTGAAATAAATTTATTACTTTGCCTGATCTCAGTGTAATACATTCCAAAGGGGCAAAGAGCACACGAAAATTTATGGAGTCTCCATCTTCTACAATAAAGTGTGCCATAAATTACATAATATTTGGCCATGAAATTCACAAGCCATAGAAACCACACCATTAGCAATGTATACAGTGGTAAACAGCAGGTAATGATAATGATATAAAACAAAATAGACTGTGTATGTTGGCACTGCTGCCAATAAAGCAATCATTAAATACATTCATATGCATCTACGCTAGGTAAGCTCTTTGAGGGCAATTGCTATGAATTCTACATACCTGTCAGGATATTATATATAGCCCAGTTTCTATGGCCCTTATTCAGAGACGCTGAGAAAGGGTTACTGTGGGTAAATTCAGACCTTTTCTCAATATAGAATTTGGTCAACATGCATTCTGAACAGCACAATTTCACACTGCTTTCAATTTTCCTGCAGTAATTGCCACCTCAACAAATGCAGGATTAAGTAGAATGGATTATAAGAAGTTAGAAAGGAAAGATGGAAGAAAAGAAGGAAGGTAGAAAAAAGGTGGGTATGGAGTACTTCAACATTTACATAAAGAGTGGACCTAAAACTAACCTGAGGTTACCCTAAACTATTAGCATATGCTATAGAAACTTAAATGAAAAAATAAAAAGAACCCAGCAAGGGAAACTCAAAGATTCTTTGTTTTTTTCACTCTATTGCATATACACGTCCAACTTAAACAATCTATATGCTCATGTGCAATAAGAGAGCATAGTTTTGCAAGGCTATTTGGGTTCTATCAGCATGTAAAGGTCGGACAACTCAACTTTAGCAGAGCTAGCCTTCAGGTGAATAACTGCTTCTTTCAGGTTGTGAGCATCTGAATTTTCCGGAAGTATTTCCCAAAAAATGAAAACTAAAAGAGTCCTAGGACAGCGTCCTTTAGAAGTTTTATAGTATCAGAGTTTTTGGAGGAAGAGTATCTTTGTCGATTATCAACACGATGATTCCAAGCAGGTCAATTTATGCTGAGAAGATTATATAACAGAACCCACTTCACCTCCATTATACTGACAATGGTCTTCCTTACTTCAACCTTGTGCTTCTTAGTAAAGTTGAAAATACTAAGCCAAGAACAGACAGTGCCAATGCCAGAGACTCAGATGTACCTATAGGAGCCTTCAGACAACATCGCCACCCAGGCTAAAGTCCTGGTTTAAAACATCCCAACATGAATGACTCTCAAAAACCGTATGCTAAGCAAGTGAAGCCAGATCAAAAGGGCACCTACTGTATTATTCAACTTACATGAAATTCTAAACTGGGCAAAATTCATCTCTAATGATAAAAAACAGACCTGTGGTTGCCTTGGGTTGGGAGATGGGGATACTTTTGCAAAAGCCTAGGAGGAAACTTTCTAGGGTTTTAGAATTGTTATCGATCTTTATGGGGGTGGTAGTTATACAAATGTATACATTAATTAAAAGTCACTGAACCGTTGACTAAAAATGTCTGCATTTTATTGTAGGTAAATGATACCTTAATAAGGTTGATTACAAAATGAACCAAAACCAAAACAAAGCAGAAGAAAAACCTCTCAAGACCTCAAAGGAAATACACTGTTTTCTTCCAGGGTACCAGATTGGAAATGAGGCATTGGTCTGTTCGACCTCAGATTATCCCTAGGATTATCTAGTCTATTTTAAAGCACTAGAGTCCCGTATCAGAAAAACTCACCCCATGTTTTATTACTTTGATTTCTTCTCTGCCTCTTCTCCCAACATGGTGAAGTCATTTACGGAAGAAAAACCAGCTTTTTCCAACTTTGCATCATCACATATTCTTTCCAAAGCTATTATTTATGGAATAAAATTTGGCTACACTTTGTAAAAATCTAGCTTTTTGAGCCTTACAAATCTTAACAGTTAACGCATTGCCTCCATTGGAATTTGGAAAAAAATATTTTGAAAATGAATAGCTGAGATTTGACATTTTTGTTTTTTGTGATTTTCTCTTCCCCTAAGTGAGAAGTGAGTATGAATGAGAAACACATACATAAAGAAAAAAAATTATCTTGCTGCCTTTGCATGGTTATAATTTATAGGAGGCCCTTTTCAACAATACTCTATTATCAGAATCAATAAAATATAATCTCCATGAAGCCCAGGCCAGGATATTTGTCTCTTTTTCAGTAGACTGCAATACAAACCACATTCATGGATTTGCTTCTTGATGATCTTTGTAATACTGTAACAGCTGACCATTTCCTCATGCCTCTTCACCTTAACTTAAACCTGGTTTTTCACTAATGACCTCACATTTCCTTCTCTATCACTTGGTTGTCCAACTCCAACTCCAACTCACATTTCACTCTGGAACCAAAGGAAGACTTCCACCTTCCTGCTTTTTAGTGATACCTCAAGGTCATTACCATATTGTGATCACCCTGAAGAATAGCCAGACAATTGCTATTGCAGAGCCATCTGACAGTTTGTAGCTCTAAAAATTAACTAAGGACCACATTTGTCCAAAATATCCTAGTTTAAGATTTTGGTAATACAGCAACAGTAATTCCGAAGTCATTTATGACAATCAGTGTGGGAAGCACCCTCCTTCAGGAAGATCCTTTGCCATACAATACTCTTTCCCTGTCAGGTAATAAGGAAGCACGGCCGTGGAAAGTAACCTCCTGTGGAAAGAAATACTTGGCTTCGAGACGGCTTGAAGTTCATACATTTTATTTGAATTAGATTCCCCATTAATTACTTTATCCACAAAGAAGTAATTATCAGAATTCTGTAAGCAATTAAGGAAATGCTACTGCACATTCTTTCAGCTTGTTGACCTTTCTCACTTTATTTCATGTGGCTATCTGAAACTTCAGTGATTTACATGTCTTTCTTTTTTTTTTTAGCAGATTTCTGTGTGTGTGTGTCCCCATGATGAAAACATCATTAAAATAAGATATCATGAATAGACTCTTAAGAAGCAGAGTCTACTTAAAGTCCCGGAAAATGTGAAAACACTAACATTCATGGACAACTCTACATTCTGAAAGTTACTCCAAATTTTATTGATCTCTATTTTCTCTAGGAGTTTTTCAAATTTTCTACCATGATCATTTGTTAGTTTTATAATTACATAATAAAGGCATTACATCATACAATCTTTTGTAATCCATTGCCGCTTTAAAACTATTTGTTTCCTTGTCCTCAGCAGATATGTCATAGATTATTAGTACACAAGCAAAGACTTTCAACATAACAGTACTTTATAGTGAGAAGAACTATACTGAGCTATCTCTATCTTAAGACAATGCACTAGGAAAGCGCTAGGAATTCTTAAGCACTAGAAATACAGACACGATCAAGGGGCAAGTTCCTTGCCTTCGAGTATACATAATCATTATAGCAAATGCTTAAATAGCACTTAGTATATAACTCACCACAGCAGTCTTATTATACTCCTTTTTAATAGGTGAGCAGAGGAAGCCACAGGGAAGTCATAGGGTAAAGCCAGAATTTGAACCTAGGTAGACTATAATACACTCTCCACTGCTTTAACTACTACGTTAAAATATGTATATATAAAAGATATATATATATATATATATATATATATAAAACTCCAAGTATTTGAAAGTTACAAAACACTTATCTACCAAAACTCAAAAAGGAGCATACAAACTTGCTTAGAAAATAAACATGTAAAAGTTCATGAATAAACCACAATATAACCTGCTCCACATAATATACTGACTGCAGTGTCCTGGGCCTCTCCCATCCTTAGGTAGCCGGAAATTACAACAAAATAATACTTTTCACCTTTGTAAGCCACACCATCTCTCATACCAAGCAACCAATTACTTCCTTAGAGAGAATAGGAAATTAACCTAAATATCATAAATAAATAAATAAATAAATAAATATAGCATTACTGATGTAGAATCTTTGTTTAAAGACGATAACTTCAATAGCAGAGGGAACTTTACCATTGCAGGCTTCAGATAACCTCTATATTTCTCAGATTTTATGCTAAATCATAAAATGCCATATTGTGTCTGAAGCTATTTTTTCAATAGTCCATTTTCTTAAATGGACTAGCAAAGCAGTAAATACTGAGGAACATTTTGGCTCCCAAATCCTAACAAACAATAGAGCAGGGGTCAGTAAATTATGGATAGTGGGCCAAATCTAGTCCTCTACCAGCTTTTATAAATGAAGCTTTATTGGAACACAGCCATGTTCCTCAGTATATGTATTGTTTGTGTCTGTTTTCACATCACAGCAGCAGAGCTAAGTAGTTGCAAAAGAGATTGTATGGCTTGTAAAGCCTAAAATATTGACTGTCTGACACTTTATGGAAAAAGGTCTCCAACACCTGCAATAGTATATAATGAAAGTGATGCTATGTAACATCTAAGACTAGGTCATAAAAGGTCATGCAGCTTTTGCATGATTCTCATGGAATGCTTGAACCCTGGACACTCATTCTTGGGATACTCTATCTTGAATCCTAACTACCACATTATGAGAAGTCCAAGCCACATGGGCAGCCATCTATAGGCACTCCAGTCAACAGTCCTTGTTGGGCCCAGTCTTCAAGTCATCCCATCTCAAGGGCCAGAAATGGGAATTAAAATTATCTAGATGATTCCAGCCCCAGCCATTTCAATCCTCATGAGCTGAGGTTTCAGACATCAGTCATGGAGTAGAGACAAGCCATCTCCTCTGTGTACTGTTTGAATTGCTGACCCACAGAATCTGGGCACATATTAACTTTTTTTTTTTGTTTCAACACTAAGTTTGGACTTCTTAATTATGTAGCAGTACATAACTGTGTTATCTATTAGATAACACAGTTAGATATCTATTATCTAATAGATAATATAGCACTATGTCTGTACACAGGAGATCTACATTTCACAGAGCACATACTTTTAGATGTGAATGTTGACTGCTCAATTTCTAAGAAGAACGTATACACACATCTAGGTAAAAAATGTTTATGTATATGTAAATATTAGACCTATATAAACTAATCAATATTATCCATAAAATGAGGGGCCCTTGATAATGGCTAACATTTCTTTCTGGTATTTATTGTGTTCCAAGAACTGATAAATTCTTTCATTGTATGAATTTTCTCTTTTAACCCTCATAGTAACTCGCTGAGAGAAATAATGTTATCTCTATTTTATAGATGAGAAAACTGAGGCAGAAACAGATAACATGCTCAAGAGTACTCAACAAGTAAATTTGAGAGTCAAGATTTGAACCCAAGTTCTCAAGTTTTAGATCCCTTACTCATAGTCACTAAGCTATATACTGAGGGAGGGGATGAAAGCTGAAGCCATTACCTCATGCTCAAGAAGTTAGACAGAAACTTAGCAGGTATGGTTGAAAGAAGACAGGACTTGGAGTCGTAAGTCCAGAGCCTGAGTGATGAAATGACTTCTCCTCTCCTCTAGATATAGGTTTGTGTTTAGAAAATGAAGAAGAGCACTGCACATTTTGATTGTTGATTTCTGGACTTAATGATGACCAGAGAATGGAAGTTTACCAGGGAGCTATTCTGCAATGACATAAATTATTGATTCAAAATCAAACCTTTAGTATAAATTACTGATTCAAAATCAAATCTTTATCATGTCTCCCTTGCATCAGAAGTCTTTCCCACTCTTCATTTCTTTTTAAACCCTTTCCTGTCTACTCTTGGCCAAAGCTTGAAGCCTGATTTAACATTTGGAAAGAAAATAATGAAATAGTCATAACACAGCAATTCCAATGCCTACTGAAACAGAAGCTCTAAATAATTTTTCAGATAATTTAGGAAATTAAAAATATTTACATCATAGATGCAAAGACAGAAGTTACTTGTGTAATAAAATAAATGGTGAGACAAAAGGTTTCTGGTCAAGTAGATTTGTTTAAATAGGAACACTAATCTGAGTTCTACCCCTGTGCTAAAACCCAGTGACAGGTTGCATACAGCTTCTAAAGGGATAGTTCAGTGCATTGGGTCAAATTCATGCCCTAAAATGTGGTATTATTAGTAGTACTAGAAGACACAGTGTGACTGTCTTCTTTGGGACATAGATGAAGACCCCAAGATAGACAATATCAAGGACAAGTTATGTAGAATAAGATATTATCTCAGTCCTTGGGACATGTCATCCAGGATAGAACAAGAAGTAGATTTATTATCAAGTACATGAAGCCAGAGACAGTAAGCAATGAGTGGTAGTTGGTTAAAATAGACAGGTTTTAGAAGTAGAGGCACGGATGTAGAAAACAAACTTAGGGTTACCAGGGGATTGTGGAGGGGAGGTTAAAATGGGAGATTGGGACTGAAATATACACACTACTCTACATAAAATAGATAACTAATAAGAACCTGCTCTTCTTATTAGCACAGGGAACTCCACTCAATACTCTGTAATGGGCTATTTGGAAACGACTCTAAAAAATAATACAAGTGGGGCTTCCCTGGTGGTGCAGTGGTTGAGAGTCCGCCTGCCGATGCAGGGGACACGGGTTTGTGCCCCAGTCTGGGAAGATCTCACATGCCGCGGAGCGGCTGGGCCCGTGAGCCATTGCCACCGAGCCTGCGCGTCTGGAGCCTGTGCTCCACAACAGGAGAGGCCACAACAGTGAGAGGCCCGCGTGCCGCAAAAAAAAAAGAAAAAAAAAAAAAGTGGGTATATGTATATGTATAACTGTTTCACTTTTCTGTACACCTGAAACTAACACAACACTGTAAATCAACTATACTCCAATAAAATTGTTTTCAAAAATAGGTTTTAAGAACCATAGTCAGGGAGCAGTGTGGATTGGAAAGACCTGACAAGAAATATTTCTGCGTCCTCAGGCAGTGCTCCCCAAGCTGGCTATTGCAAGGGTGAGCATTTAAGAGATCTTTGACATAAGGAGGACATGAGATTAACAATCTATCCCAATGTGCATGAATTATTCTCCTCGGGGCTATCAGAAATCAGATGGCATCCTAGAGCAAGGGTCAGCAGATCTTTTCTGTAAAGGGTCAGAGAGTAAATATTTTGGATTTTGTGTACCATACGTATCCGTTGCAATTGCCTATCTGCTGCTGTAGCACAGAAACAGCCATGCACGATACCTTAATGAATGGGTGTGGCTGTGTTCAAGCAAAACATTATGCACAAAACCAGGAGTCAAGCGAGATCTGATCAGTGAGCCAGAGTTTGCGGACCCCAGTTCTGGGTCAGTGTTCACAGCTGAATGAGTCATGAGGCCTTAAGTTCCAGTTCTCATTGTACTACTTTCTACCTGGGTGAACTTGGGTTCATCCTTTTATTTATATGGGCCACTATGTTAGTCAAGTTTCTCCAGAAAAACAGAACCAACAGCAGGTCTATACAATGTGCCCATATATATTGATAGATATAGATCTAGATATCAATATTGATACCTAGATCTATATCCATATCTATATAAAGATAGAGAAAGAGAGAGAGAGATTTTAAACAATTGGTTCACACAATAATAGAGGCTTGGTAAATTCATAATCTGCAGGTTAGGCTGTCTAGAGACTCTAGGAAGAGTTGCAGTTCAATTTCTGTAAGTCTTCTGGCAGAATTCCTTTTTGCCACAGGGAAGTCAGTCTTTGTTTTATTAGAACTTTAACTGATTGGATGAGGCCCACCCATATTATGGAGGATAATCTGCTTTACTCAAAGTACACCACCAATTTAAATATGAATTTCATCCAAAAACACCATCACAGGGACTACCCTGGTGGCACAGTGGTTAAGGATCTGTCTGCAAATGCAGGGGACACGGGTTTGAGCCCTGGTCTGGGAAGATCCCACATGCCGTGGACCAACTAAGCCCATGCACCACAGCTACTGAGCCCGTGCACCTAAAGCCCATGCTCTGCAACAAGAGAAGTCACCGCAATGAGAAGACCGTGCACCACGACGAAGAGTAGCCCTCGCTTGCTGCAAATAGAGAAAGCCCACGGGCAGCAACGAAGACCCAACGCAGCCAAAAATGAAAGAAAGAAAGAAAGAAAGAAAGAAAGAAAGAAAGAAAGAAAGAAAGAAAAGAAAGAAAGAAAGAAAGAAAGAAAGAAAGAAAGAAAGAAAGAATTAAAAAAAACACAAAAACGCCATCACAGAAATATCCAGAATAATATTTGACCAAATAACTGGGCATGGTGGCCCAGACAAATTGACATGGAAAATTTACCACCTAAGCCATAGTTTTGGCATCTTTTACTGCGAAATTTGACTTATCTGAACTATTTTCATACCTAGAAGATACCTTCTACAGGTAACATGATTTGGCGCCCAAAGCCATAAGCTAGAGCATTTCATTCCAGGTCCCTCCTCAAATATCCATGATAGGTAGAAATTGGACATCAGTAGTTCTTGAAATCTCCCCAGTGAATATAATATGCAACCAAGGCTGAGAATCTGGAGATGTAGAGAGAATTTAAATTGAACTTTAGTTAAACAGGAAAACAAGCTCTGACTCTACTGGCTGGAGCTAGACAAGGGATATGCATTTAGTGGGATGAGAAGATAAAGAACACTAGGGAGTAAATCAAATGCTTTACACCTGTGCTTAGCTAATTGTTACTCAGATAATTCAGACAATCTTACAGCATCTGAACCCTGAAATTCCTTAGTTCTGTTTAAAAAAACGTAACTCTTCAAGTAACTGAACTCTGAGAATCATGTAAATCATAAAGAAAAAGAAGAAATCTTATTTTCTGAAGTAGTTGATTTCATATATACTGTTTCACTTTCATGATATTAACTAGTTATCTTTCTTTCCATTTTATGTTTGAGGAAAGTAAGGCTTTAAAAATCTCAGTCATTTTCTCAAGGTCACTTGTTAAGGGTGTGGTAGGCAGCATAATGGCTCCTAAAAATGCCCTCACCCTAATCCCTGAAACCTATTAATATGTTACCTTACATGGTGAAGAGGACTTTGCAGATATGACTGAAGTTATAGACCTTGAGATAGAAAGATTATCCTGGATTACCTCATGGAACAAATCTAATTGCATGAGTCCTTAAAAGCAGAAAACCATTCCCAACTGTAGAAAGAGAAAGATAGAGATGACTTAATAGAAGCAGAATCACAGCGATGCAACATTTTGGGTTTTGTAGGTGGAGAAAGGGGACTCTGAGTCAAAGACTATAAGTGACCGCTGGCAGCAGATAAAGTCCAGGGAACAGAAACACCCCTAAGAGCCTCCAGAAAAGAATGTAGCTCTGCCAACACTTTTTTTTTCTTTTTTAACCATCTATATTGGAGTATAATTGCTTTACAAGGGTGTGTTAGTTTCTGCTTCATAACAAAGTCAATCAGCTATACATACACATATATCTCCACATCCTCTCCCTCTTGCCTCTCCCTACCACCCTCCCTTCCCTATCCCACCCCTCTAGGTGGACACAAAGCATAGAGCTGATCTCCCTGTGCTTTGTGGCTGCTTCCCACTAGCTATCTATTTTACATTTGGTAGTGTATATATGTCCATGCCACTCTCTCACTTCATCCCAGATAACCCTTCCCCCTCCCTGTGTCCTCAAGTTCACTCTCTATGGCTGCATCTTTATTCCTGCCCTGCCCCTAGGTTCTTCATAACCATTTTTTCTCTTTTTTTTATATTCCATATATATGTGTTAGCATATGGTATTTGTTTTTCCCTTTCTGACTTACTTCACTCTGTATGACAGTCTCTAGGTCAATCCACCTCACTACAAAAAACTCAATTTCATTTCTTTTTATGGCTGAGTAATATTCCATTGTATATATGGGCCACATTTTTTTTTTTTTTTTTTGTGGTACGTGGGCTTCTCACTGTTGCGGCCTCTCCCGTTGCGGAGCACAGGCTCCGGATGCGCCGGCTCAGCAGCCGTGGATTATGGGCTCAGCCACTCCGCAGCATGTGGTATCTTCCTGGAGCGGGGCAGGACCCGTGTCCCCTGCATCAGCAGGCGGACTCCCAACCACTGCGCCACCAGGGAATCCCTGTGCCACATCTTTATCCATTCGTCTGTCGATCCTGCCAACACTTTTACTTGACTCAATTGAGACCAATGTCAGACTTGTAAGGTAATAAATTTACCCTGTTTTGAGTCACTAAGTTTTTGGTAATTTGTATGAAAGCAATAAAAAACAAATACAGAGGTTCTACAAGAGCCAGGCTATATATTTATACTTAAGTATTTCTGAAATGAATTTAACATTGTGACTGAGAGCAACAGCAGCAGCTTCCATGGGATCCCATCACACACCTGAGGAAAAGCAGCTTAATACAAAGCAGTGACAGCAGCAGGTCATTGCCCCACACTTGGAGTAGAGGGGCACCTGTTCTACTGTAGCAGCAGCATAGCCTGAATGGGAACCCATCCTCCTGTGGCACTAGTCCCATCAACATTAGTGTAATCTGCTAGCATCTGCTGAGCCAACAGGCCCCACATATACAAACCCTCCAACTCAGCAGCATTCAGTGAGCCAGGCTCAGGGTTTCCTGAAACTCATATCCAATGGCACTGGAAAGACCAGATATCACCTACACTTATGAAAACATAAAAAAACAAAAACAGAACACTGGGAACTTCAGAAAGAAAAGGGGAACAATGGAATGGGTGAAAACAAATGGGGTAAATAGAAGAGACTATCATTAGTCTCATGAATTTCTTAAATACTATATGATGGTCAAAGCAAAAATTAGGACACCATCTGATGTGGTTCTCAATGTAGAGAAAGGAAATACTACAGAAAATCATACTTTAAAACTGGGGAATATTAAGAGACCTAAATGGAAGTAAAATTTTGAAACTTCACTTGAAGTCATAAAACACTGATTCTAGTAGCCTATGATAAGTTACATATGTATACTGTAATGCCAAAAGCAACCACTAAGAAAACTATACACACAGTATACACACATGATTATAAATAAATTAATTAAAATGGGCTTATTAAAAAATGTTTAAGTAACCCCCAAGAAGGCAAAATAAGAGAAACACAAGATTCAGAAACTAAGGTAAAAGACAAAACAAAAAATAAAATGGTAGACCTAATCTTTAACATAGCAATAATTACATTAATGTAAATGATCTAAGTAACCAAGTCAAAGACAGAGATTGGAAGAGTAGATTAAAAAATCACAAGCATGATCCAAGTATATACTGTCTATAAGAAGCTTACTTTAAACATCCTGATATAGGTAGTTCAGAGTAAAAGGATGAAAATGATATATCATGTGAGCATTAATCAGAAAAAGCAGGAATGGATAAATTAATATCAGATAAAGTAGATTTCAGAGCAAAGGAAATTATTAGGGGCAAACAGGGTCATTACATAAAGATAACAGGAATAATCCACCTAGATGACCTAGTGATATGAAATGTGTGTGCACCAAACAACAGAACTTCAAAATACATGAAGCAAACACTGAAAAAGGTAGTAAAAGGAGAAAATTTTAAATCCACAATTATTATTTGAGACGTCAACACAGCAATTTATAGAACTACCAGACAGAAAAATCAGCAAGGAGATGGAAGAGCTGAAAACATCATCAATCAACAAGACATAACTGACATTTAAAGAACACACTCAATAAGAGCAGAATACATATTCAAGTGTCTGTGGAACATTCACTCATATACCATATATTGGGTGATAAAATAACATTAGCAGATTTAAAAGAATTAAAATCATAGAGTTCTCTAGCCATAATGGAATCAGACTAGAAATCAATAACAGAAAGACAACAGGAGAATCTTCAATCACATGAAAACGAAACATCACAATTCCAAAGAACTCATGGGTAAAAAAGACAGCGTCAAGGAAAAAATTTGTAATGCATAGAATAAAAGAAAATGGAGATATAACAGATCAAAGTTTGTGGAATGAAGTGAAAGTAATGCTAAAAGGGAAGTTTATAGAACTAAATTGGGAAATAAAATATTTCAAAGCAATAATCTCATTTTCTATATTACAATAGTAAAAAAGGAAGAGGAAAAAACACTAAACAAGCAGAAAGAAGGAAATAATAAAGATGAAACTGAAATCCATGAAACTGAAAACAGGAAAATGGGGGGGAAAACCAATGAAACAAAAGGCTGGTTCTTGGAAATAAACAATTTAATCAATAAAGATCTAGCAAGACTGATAAAGGTAAAAACAGAGATGGCACAAATCACAGATATCAGATATGCAACCAGGGATACCATGACATATCCTGCAGGTTAATAAGGGACAAGTTATTATGAACAAGTCTACACTCTAAATTCAAAAATGTAGATGAAATGGGCCAATTCTTCTACACCCAAAACTACCCAAACTCAGCCAAGATGAAATAGATAATCTCAATTTTCCTGTAACCATTAGAAACACTGATTTTTCATATAAAAACTCCCAAAAGAAATATTCAGGCTTAGATGTTTCACTTTTACCCAAGACTTAAAGAATGAAAACCAATTTTACATGATTTGATAAGAAATAGAAGTAGAGGGAACCGTTCCTAATTAATTTTATGAAGCCAGTATTACCTTGATACCAAAACCAGACAGGAATAGTATAAAAAGAAGAAGACTATAGACCAATATGTTTTATGAAATTGCCTGTAAAGATCTTCAGCCAGATATTAGCAAATTAAATCCAGAAATATATAAAAAGAATAATATATCATGACCAAGTGGTATTTATTCCAGTTATGCAAAGTTGGTTAAATATTTGAAAATCAAACAATGTAATTTACCATATCCAATAGATTAAGGGGGAAAAGTCATGTGATCCTATCCATTAATGCAGAGAACGTATTTGACAAAATCCAATCCCATTCATGATTTGGCACATATATACAATGACATATTACTCAGCCATAAAAAGAAACAAAATTGAGCTATTTGTAATGAGATGGATAGACCTAGAGTCTGTCATACAGAGTGAAGTAAGTCAGAAAGAGAAAGACAAATACCGTATGCTAACACATATATAATGTCATGAAGAACCTAGGGGTAAAACAGGAATAAAGACACAGACCTACTTGAGAATGGACTTGAGAATATGGGGAGGGGAAAGGGTAAGCTGTGACAAAGCGAGAGAGGGGCATGGACATATATACACTACCAAACGTAAGGTAGATAGCTAGTGGGAAGCAGCCTCATAGCACAGGGAGATCAGCTCGGTGCTTTGTGACTGCCTGGAGGGGTGGGATAGGGAGGGTGGGAGGGAGGGAGACGCAAGAGGGAAGAGATATGGGAACATATGTATATGTATAACTGATTCACTTTGTTATAAAACAGAAACTAACACACCATTGTGAAGCAATTATACTCCAATAAAGTTGTAAAAAATAAAAATAAAGTTAAAAAATTTAAAAAAAGAAGAAAAAAACCCCCAAGAAAACTAGGAATAGAAAAGGAACATACTGAAACTCATCAAGAGGATCTACAAACAACCTATACCGACATTATATTTAACTGTGAAAGACTGAATGCTTTCTCTGTAAGATCAGAAACAAGGCACCGATATCTGCCCTCACCACTTTTATTAAATATATTAATGGAGGTTCTAGTAAGAAAATAAAGCAAAAATAAATAAATACATAAATTTAAAAGTTAAATTTTTAAAACATTTATTTAAAAGATAAAAGGACTATTCCTACTACGTTGAATAGGAAGGAATATATCCTACTGAATGTTGAATAGTAATATATACTACTATATTAAATAAGGAAAAGTAAAACGGTATCTGAAGAGGAGATGATAATCTAAATGGAGAAAATACCAAGGAATCCACAAAAAGCTTGAGAAATAATATTAGTTTGTAAATGTTTTAGAGTACAAATCAACACAGTTTTATCAAATTATATATTAATAACAAATGTGTAGAAGCTTAAATAAAAATATGTGATGCCATTTACAACTGACCTAAATAAATACTTAAATATAAGCCCAATAAGACATTTATAGGTCCTCTATACTAAAAATTACAAAATGCTGATGAAGAAAAATGTAAAAGTCCCAAACAAATAGTGAGACATACCTTGTCCATGGATTAGAAAACACAACATAATAAAGAGGTCAATTCTCCCCAAGTTAAGAGGCTTAACAGAGTTACTCTTAAAATGCCCTCAAGGTTTTTGTGGATATAGACAAGCTTATTCTAAGATTTATATGGTAAGAAGAGGCTGAAGAATAGCTAAAACAATTTGTAAAGGAAGATTAAAATGGGAGGAATTCATCTACCCAATTTCAAGATTTTGCAGTAATGATGGAGGGTAGATACACAGATTAATGGAATGGAATAGAGAACCCAGAAATAGACTGACATAAATACATTTAACTTGTTTTTGACAGCAGTGTGAAAGCTATCAAGGAAGAATAGACTTTTCAAAAAATGGTACTGAAACAGTTGGACATCCCTCGACAAAAACAAACAAACAAAAAATGAACCTTAACCTAAACCTCCACACCTTACACAAAAATTAAATCAAAGTGGATCATAATCTTCAATGTAAAAGCAGGACATTTTGAGAAAAAAAAATAGGAGAAAATCTTTGGCATCTAGAACTACGTGAATAATTCTTAGACTTGACACCGAAAGTATGATCAATAAAAGCAAAAATTGATAAATTGGATCTCATCAAAATGAGTTAAAAAGGCTTCATAGAAGATCATTTTAAGTGGATGAAAACTCAAATTACACAGTGGGAAAACATATTTGAAAATCCCACATGAGACAAATGACTTGTATCTATAATATACAAAGAACTCTCCAAACAACTTAAAAAAACCCAACTAGAAAATAGGCAGAAGACAGGAACAGACATTTCATGGAAGAGAATATACACATGGCAAAGAAGCACATGAAAAGATGCTCAACATCATTAGCCATTAGGGAAATGCAAATTAAGACCATAATGAGATATCAGAGAATAACGAAAATTAAAGGATAGTGACAACATCAAATGCTGGTGAGTACATAGAAAAATGATATCACATCACTGGTGGGAAAATAAAATGGTTTAGCCACTCTGAGAAACAGCTTGACAGTCTCTTTTAATCCTAAAAGTAGATTCACCCTACAACACAGTAATTGTACTCTTGAGCATTTATCCAAAAGAAACAAAAACTTCATTAAGTTCCCACAGAAACTTACACATAAATGTTCATAGCAGTTTTATTTATAACAGCCCAAAACTGGCCACTACCCAAATGTCTTTCAATGGATGAATGTTGAAACAAATTGTGATAAAATCTTATGATAGAATACTACTGAGCAACAAAAAGGAACAAATTATTAATATATGCAAAAATTGAAATGAACTTCAAGGGAATGATGCCGAGGGAAAAATTTTAAAAAGCCAATCTCCGAAGATGAAGTAATTCATGAAGATATTTACATATTATTCAATATGTAACAAAACTGTGGAGATGGAGAACAGATTAGAAGTTGCCAAGGGTTAGAGATGGGGGTAGAAAGTACAGCGGGGGACCTTTGTGAGGTTTTTGTGGTCCCAGTACAAATAATACAGCAATCTTGGTTTTAACCCCGAAAGATGTTTAAAAGCAATTCCTAATAAGAGGTGTCCAGATATTTAGCAATGGCAGCAGATTAGAGGTATAGCTACCCAACATGACAGCTTCAAAACAGATGGTATTAATTCAATGCATATGTTAATTTTTAAAAGGCCAATCACAATACTTAAATGGTATATATCTTAACGATATTATTCTAAGGATCCAGCTATACCAGATGGACTAGCAGGATTTTCTGTACATTCAATCTTATTTAAGACAGTTATATCTTATGATAAGACAGTTAAAAAAAGAAAAAGAAAAAAAAAACAAACCAACTACAGTTGGATATTCTCATAGGAAGATGAGGTGAAAACATGTAGCAGCGGTTCAAAAGCTTAAGCAGTGGCACCTAAATTTGGCTGCACATTAGAATCATCTGAAGCACTTTTTAAAAACCCTCACACCAACAGTTGGTCATCCTAAACCAATAAAATCATTTAAAATCTCCTCAGACGATGCCATTGTCTAGCGAAGTGAGAACCAGCGGACTAAGCAGAAGGGGATGTTTCTACAAAGATTTCTTAACAATAAGTTCTTTCACCCAATCAGATTTACCTTCCTGCAAAGGGGTAAAGAAGGCTAGATGTTGTCCATACTTGCTTAGCTTTAATTAGCACTCGTGACTTGCCCAAAACCTAGATCATGTTTCCCCTAAATTTCATGTGATTTCCTAAGTTTTTCAAATCCAGGGCTAAGGGGTTTGCCAGGATGAGATTTTAAGTGCTCACACAGGGGAAGTCCCTGGCAAACCAGGACAGAGGTCACTCTACATTGAAATGTAAAGCATCCTAAATAACCCTGCCACTGCCCCCAGATACTCGTCTGTGCCAACCAGTGGAGAAAAGGCATTCTCCATTACCACCACGGCAAATGCTGCTCTACTTGCCTTGGCTACTCCCTATCTTTTCCAGGCGTCTCTCCCCTTCACCTGCTGGTGGACGCTTTGGCAGCTGACAATGCAGATATTTTCAAACTTTAAGGTGAATAAAAATCATCTGGAGGGCCAGTTATAACAGAGATCACTGAGCCCCACTAGAGTTGCTGATTCCATAGGGCTGGGACAGGGCCCTAAAACTTGAATATCTGACACATTATCAGGGGATGCTGGTAAAGCTGGTCAGGTTGTTACCGAATGCACGTTCGTGTGTCTGAAGCACAGTGAGGCCAAACAAACCGAAAGGTTGCAGTCTGGAGCAGAGAAAGGTTTATTGCAGGATCGAGCAAGGAGAGGGGTGGCCCGTGTTCCAACAACCCTGAAATCTCCAAAGGATTTCAGCAAAGCATTTTTAAAGGCCATGTGAGGGAGGGACGTCCCAGGGAATGTGATCAGCTCGTGCACAATCATCTGACTGGCTGATGTTGAGGCCACAGGGCAGGTAACATTATCCATCCTGAGGTGCCAGAAGGTCTGGGGGCTGTGTGCTCATGATCATCAAAGAGTTAATTTCTTCCATTGGGTGGTGGTTTTTAGCATCTGAAAACTCAAGAAATATGCCTGAGATACTATTATCTGAGGACTTCAGAGAGGAACTACAGCAGAGGCTATGGGGGATGGGTCTGTCCTAGGAAGGCCCCATAGGGTACTGCTTGCTTACAAGGTGACCATACTTTGAGAACCACTGCTCTAGTGGCTTGGAATGTTAAAGTAATGGAAGAATCCCTTCCCAGATCTAGATTCTAGTATCACCAGCTATTTTGGTGGGGGGAAGGGTAAGTTCTGTCCTTGCTTGGACTTCTTGTTCATTTATATCAAAGCCTATTTGAGGCAGTGCACTCGGCAGTCCTGCAGATCTGTCTTTGGCTTCAACGGTGTTTGGAATGAACAGACCCAGGGACGCTCCTTGCTCCAGCCCCCGACCACCCTCCAACATTTCTTCCTGCCGCAACCTTTGGAATCAGCCACTCAGCTATCCTCAGCCTCCAGGACAGGCCAACACCGTTTTTGGAGCTTAGCTCCTTATCACTGATCAACCACGAGTTCCCAGGTTCGTCAGAATTATTCCATCGAGGTGGAGGCCGCCATCCACCGCCTGTTCAACATGCATCTGTGGACACTTACCTCTCTCTAAGCTTCTATTTCCACAGCAACAGTGGGACTCTGGACAATGGGGGCCACATTTTTCGCCAACTGGCTGAAGAGAAGTGTGAGGGCGCCCAGCGACTCTTGAAAATGCAAAACAAGTGCTGCGGCCGCGCCCTCTTCCAGGATGCGCGGAAGCCTTCTCAAGATCAGTGGGGTAAAACCCAGGACACTGTGCAAGCCGCCATTCTTAGGGAGAAGAACCTGAACCAGGCACTATCGGATCTGCGCGCCCTGGGTCCTGCCCGCGCAGACTCCCACCTCTGTGACTTCCTGGAGAGCCGCTTCCTGGAGGAGCAGCTGAAACTCATCAAGAAGATGGGCAACCACCTGACCAACCTCCGCAGGCTGGCTGGTCCGCAGGCTGTGCTGGGCGAGTATCTTTTCGAAAGGCTCACGCTCGAGCACAAACAGGAGTCTCTGAAGTCCAGCGGCCTCTGAGGAGCCCCTCTGGCGTCAGAGCTTCTGCCTGAAGCCCAGCTCTGCAGCCACTAGGCAGCTTTGTAACCGCCCTGGAGCCCTCTCCCAAGCCTTGGACCAAATGGAAACAATAACGCTTTTTGCAGAAGGAAAAAAAAAGCCTAGTTGAAACACAAACAGAATAAAGAGAAAAAAAGAAATATATATATATATATATATATATATATATATATATTCATGTTCTTTTAACATATGAATTGCCCCACTTTATCTGTGTGAAATACGTTTGTTCCCGTTATTGGGCTGGTTCTCAAGCTTTGCTGCTCGTATGAATTACCTAAAGAGCTCTTTTTTTTTTTTGTAGTATTAAATATTTTTTTAAATTAGTTTCTGCTTTATAACAAACTGAATCAGTTATACATATACATCTGTTCCCATATCCCTTTCCCTAAAGAGCTTTTAAGAGAAACTTTGGTGTCTGGGTCCCAGCCCCAGAGATTTTGATTCAGTAGGTCTAGGGAGGAGCCTGGGCAAGGGGAGGTCTCAGAGTTCCCCAGGTGATTCTAATATGCAGCAACTTTGTGAACCACCTCTTGGCTTCAATCCAGCTAGTGATCAGATATTAAATCTAAGACACATGGGCTAGTGCGTGAGCTCTGCTGCTAGGCGTGTTCCATTTTCTTCCTCCTGGAAGATTCGTGCCAGGGAAAATGATTGATAGTTGTGTTACTCCTCTGAAATGGATAGAAATTTCCAATTAGCGTGAACAGGGGAGGGTGAATGGGTGAATGCCATAAGGTGTATCATTTATGTATTTCCCTATGTGTATGGCTAGAAGCTTTTGCAACTGACGTCTGCCCTACTTTTCATGCGAATGGTAGTGCTTGTCCTCCTAATGCAGCTGTAAACTTTATCAGCCCATAGGTAGACAGCATCACAAAATATTTACCCCTCCCCACTGGCCCACTCTCAAGCTTCACTCCCCTTCCCCAATACACAAATGTACATCAATGTGCTTGAGACCAACATCAACATACTGACCTTCAATTCTTCTACTTTGCAGCTTCCCTCTTATCAGGAGGTGTCAGCATTTAGTGCCCAGAGGAGGCATTTCCAGTCATCTCAGCTTAGAGGTCAAATATCCAAATATCCAAAGTAAAAAAGGTTAAAGGAAAGAAGAAGAAGAAGAAAGCAAGGAAGAAAAGAAGGAAACAATTTTCTTATCTCATAGTAATAAGGCAGTTTTCCTTAAAAAAAAATAAAGACTTAAGCCTTAAATTCTCTTTCCTAATCAAAATGTGCTTTTCCGTCTTTAGACTATTCCTCTTATATCCTGTATTATTCATGATGTTTAATTCTTGAAATAGCACATGGCTGAAAACAGAAGCTAGCCTCTTGTCCACTATGAATTAAATCTTCTTTTCCTAGGACCCGTCTACAATGTACAATTTGGGGTTTGCCAACATAATTATTTTCTCTGAAATAAGGTACAGCATTTTGCCTTTTCAATATATAGTTACACAATACATTGTTAACACAACATAGTTAATAGAGTCAATACAACTATAAACACACATGATATGATGCCACTTTGGTGGTTTTCTTCATCCATGTAATTCTGAAATTTGACAGTATAATTTTCATATTCTAATGAGCTGAGTATTACCTTTGCAAGGATAGAAAAATAAAATAAATTCATAATATTCTTGTGTGGTTTGCCCCTGGGGTGGATTACCATAATGGGGGCATATTTGAGCCTTTCTCCAAGTCATTAAAAAACCTCCAGCGAGTAGCCCCTTGTCCTCTCCAGGAAATTGCCGGAAAGTATCTTTAATCACAATAATCCAGGGGGGAGAAATCTCGGAAATAAGACATCTGCTTCTGTGCCTTGTTGTTTTGCAGAATAGCAATGATTGCTTTAGCAGCTTCTATTGCCATATGTGTATAGTAAGTAAATGAACATAAAATTGAATGAACGCATAAAAGAAGGATAAACCCACCCAGTTTAACAAATCCACTCTCTCACCTGCTGTGTCCTGAAACGTGAAAGAAAGAATCACGGGATCATAAGGATTCATAAAAAAACAGTCTCTGTTAACAATATTGACAGGAGGTATAAGGATGATTTGTCTGATGTGGGACCAACAGCTTAACTGCTTAATTCTTTTTTTTAAGGGCAAATCATTCATTTATTGTTTAAAGATCGCAAGACAACATCTGAATTTTTGTAGCCCAACTTAAATGTTTTACTTTTTTGATAAAGCAGAGTATAATAGAAAAACAATTAGTTTCAAGTAATATCTATATCTCTATTCAGAATTAAGTCTTCCACAGACATGTAACCTGGAAACAAAAGCCTGTTCCAATAAGCAAATCTTCAACAGAGCGGCTACTTTTCGGGCCAGGGAAAGGTTCATCCCTATAGGATGATGACGTGCTGTGTAAAATGGCTGCAAGGTCACAGCCTTGAGGGCGTTGGAAGTCTGTTATCCTATTCCACATTAAGTAGTTTGGTGAACTTCAAACGACCTTTCGTCTGCAACCAAGCTGCCAACCTTTAACTGATATTTCAAACAGGTAAAAAATAAATGAAAAGAAATCCCTACACTGATGTTCCTCGATTTACACTGTTCAATGGTTCATTAACATGTAATTCTGGCTAAGAATTACATTTGAGACTCCTTGCTCAGATTTTGGTTAACAGCACTAATCTTTAGAAATTCAAGTTCTCATTCATCAATAATTTGTCAGCTAGGATACCTTCAGGCATCAGCTGCAACTACAGAACAGGTGCCCTGCCTCAGCGCTTCGGAAAGACAGAATGTACACCACCACCAGCAGACACAATACCTGTCACTAGACGGCACGTGTGCAGGACAGCAAGACACAAACGTCTATTCAGATGTGCCGCGGAGCAGCCGGAGAAAGAGGACTTCACCGCCCAGGGTCAGGAGGGACGGGGTAAGGAACCGAAGCAGCACCGACGAATGCGGTCAGAAGGACCAAGACAACTGATGGTTGCAAGGCAAGTTTTATTATGCTCCGGTTGCAGATTATATACACTAGAAATGGAAGGTTGCCAGATGGTGGTTTACATTATCTATAGACTGTCTCGGCTCAAGGTTAACTTCCCTGGGAGAAAACCCATAAGCCTAGAATCATCCAAAATAACCTGCATGTGCAGGGGGGAGACAGCTTTGCTTGTCTCATTGTACATTCTTTCTGATTTCTGGGCCCTGGTGATTTATCTCCCATGGAATGGAACAAGGAGGGGAACAAGTAGGGACAGTCCCTTCGAGCAGCGGCGGCATGCCTGGCATATCCGTAGCCTGATCTCAAGGCTGACTGTTTCCCTCAGTTCCCCTTTTTTTATTTTTTAATTTTTGCTGCAAAATAATTCCATGAAGCGTAGTGCCGAGAGTAGTATATTGTTGCATGAGGATACGAAACAGACATGAGAAGATTATTATCAATAATAGGCAAATTATGGCCAGGGTAATAAATCCTGACAACCCTCCAGTAATCCACGACTGAGGGTTTAACCACTTTAAATGGTCCAGTAAAGTTTTAATTACATCTTCTTGCCAAATATCATCAAGATGTGCATTTTGTATATCCTGAATTTCAGCATTTAATTTCTTAAGATCAAGACTAATATTATTATCTGACCAAACGCTCAGCAGATGCATTTTTACTTTTTCCCATTCCCAAATACAGTCATTGTACTTGTAAGGAGTAACACAAATCCATGTATACTTTTCATGACAAGCTAAACGCATCCTCAATTTTAATGCTGCCATCTGATCTCCAATCCCCCAAATTGCGTTTTTAAATTCATCTAACTTGTTATTCATCTGTAAATCTATGTGACTTTGTAAAGATAAAGAAAGACTGGTATTTTGAGATAATTGATTAGCAAAGTGAGCATGATTAATACTCTGTGAAAGAGCAAGACGGGCAGTAGCCGCGGTAGCAGACAGAGCAGCCAAGGCAAGTCAACTTACTATTAGCCACCCAATAAAGCGTCTCCTTCTCTGCAAGGCTTTAGAGAGTTCCACCCGTGCCTGTACTCCAGTATCTTCATACCAAGGTTCTCTCCGATGTACAGGCACCATAACATATATGGGTTACTTTAGTATAAGCACAGATTGTGTCCCTGCAGAAGGGAACATACAACTGTAAAAATACAATGAACACAGCTAATAGTATATCCTCCTTTGGAAGAATTACCAATGTTAATAGAACCAATCAAAAGTGTATATGGGGCTTCCCTGGTGGCGCAGTGGTTGGGAGTCCACCTGCCGATGTAGGGGACATGGGTTCGTGCCCTGGTCTGGGAGGATCCCGCGTGCCGCGGAGCGGCTGGGCCCGTGAGCCATAGCCACTGAGCCTGCGCGTCCGGAGCCTGTGCTCTGCAGCGGGAGAGGCCGCGGCAGTGAGAGGCCCGCGTACCACAAAAAAAAAAAAAAAAAAAAAGTGTATATGGAGGAGCAACACAAGTTATAACAGGTGTATTGGAATAAGTTAGAGCTAGTTTCCATATACCCCAGTTCTTTTGAAATGCGATAAACCTATCTATGACGGGAATAGAAGAGATAAGAATTTACCCCTTGGTATAATCTATAGTACACCATATTTGGTTATTATTCCAAGATGCATTGCAACATTCAAAATTGGATCCAGGAAAGTTAATGGTCATAAAAGGAGGAAATTGATTTTTTGATTTTCTCTTAAGAATAGTAACCATATGTCCAGCCATAAGTATCCCTTGTCCTCCAAGTAAACGCTTCATACACAAATAATTTCCTGAATCTTCACCTGTAACCTTGGCTATAGTAATAGCGGAATCCCTAAGTGGTGAGGCGTATGAGATTCGACCTCTAATATTAATAGGTTGCCCATTTTTATAGCAAATGGTGGTATCCTTAAGATCCTCTCGTCGGCTGGTAGCCGGGCATGTAAGAGTAATGTTGGTTCCTGTAAAACGAAGGATGCCTGGAGAGCCTGACAAACTAATTGATTGATCCGTTCCCTCATAAACATCTGTATGCTCATAACTAATAGCCTTTACACATCCAGTTTCCAGATTCAATGGGCTAAGACAGACAGGATAGGTACTAAACCAGTTAGTATAATTTACAGACATATTGATTTGTTTTATATTCCCAATAAGAGGCCCATAAACAGTATCATTGTAAAATACAGGAAACTCTGCTTCAGACCAAGATATGGGTTTTAATAGTGGAGGATCAGGTACATAGGCCCAGTAAGTTGCTGCATTAACAGAGGGAACACATGAAATGGTTGCCAACATAGCCAAAAATAAAGTCACAGGTGTAACAGGATTATTCTGTTGTTTCACTAACTCTTGAGCTCATGAAACCAATTGTTTAATTTGTCCCCAAGTTGGAACATCACTCCTTTGAGTCGTCCTGGCAAGTGGTCTCCTCTTCTTCTTCTTTTTTCTGAATCAACACTGTCAAATTTTCGGGAGAGATGCAGAGCTTCTTCATCTTCTGAACTAGTTGTGAGCTGTGGCGAGCCATCTATTTGCTTGACTAAGCAAGCGCTCAGGAAGCCAGAGAGGTCCAGGAGCTGATCTGGGAAATATACACACGTGACCACGTCCCCAAATCAACACAGGATCAGGACAACGCCAAGTGCTGGTTAGCGGATCTTTCCCGAGGACCTCCAGAGATTGAAAGGCCAATCTTGGCTCAGCCACCAACCTTTCCCCTGTCAACGGTGAGAAAATTTAAAATAAACAGAGCATGATTTATAAGGTTATGTAGTGTTGTTCTATATAATTCCCCCATTTTTATTTTTTCAATAGTTAGCTTTAAAGGTCTATTTGCACGTTGTATATTACCTTGTCCTTGAGGGTTATATGGAATGCCTGTAATATTGGTAATTTGTAATGAATTACAAAATGTTGCAAAAGCAACACTAGTGAGAGTGGGCCCATTATCTGTTTTAATAATTTTGGGAAGGTTCATGAAAGCAAAACAGTGTAATAAATGAGTGATAACGTGTTTAGTAGCTTCTCGGGTCTGTGCTGTAGCACAGAGGAAACCAGAATAAGTATCAATAGTGACATGAACAAACTGTAATTTCCCAAAAGACGGGATATGAGTAACATCCATTTGCCATAAATGACTAGGTAATAATCCACGAGGATTAACACCATAATGTGGAACAGGAAGGTGAGGTAAGCACTGTGGGCATTGCTTAACAATTTGTCGGGCGGCTCCACGAGGAAGGGAAAATTGTTTGTGTAATGTAGCCGCCGACTGACGGTGTAAAGCATGCGATTGCTGTGCTGCTCGTGAAGCAGTTTGATCATAACTTACCATAATATGAGGGTGTCCAGGACATGGACCATGAGTACCAACAGTATGAAGATAATGAATGCAATACCTTAGCCATTCTTGACAGCATGACGAACGGAAAGGAGGAGGACGGTAAATTGGGATATGTCCTGCTTTAGGGAAAAGAGATTGAGGAGGAAGAGTAACTTTAACTTTATTTTTGGGAGGAAAATGCACAGGATAAAGATCACGTTTAGATCGAGTTAAAACATCTGCAGTCGCATTCATTTTAGACAATGGACCAGACAAGTTAGAATGAGCACGGATATGCAGAGCTGCAACAGGACCATCGTGGGAACGAATAAGCTGTTGAAGCAAACGAAAAGATGATGATAATTCAGGGTCATTAGTATATCCTCTGGTCGCAGTCTCCAGAAGAAATAATAAGCTAATAAGATCTTTACTATCAGAAAACAAATTAAAAGATATAGAAGGCAAATGTTTAAAAGCCATAATGACAGCATACAGTTCAACACGTGGAGCTGAAGTCAAGGAAGTTTGTTTAATGAGTTTTGTTCCGTCGTCAACGATTACAGTAGCCACTCCTGAAGAAGAACCGTCTGTAAAAACCAAAGGTACATGAGGAATAGGCTGTTGCCTAATTATAGAAGGAAAGATATAAGAGTTAAGTTTGCTGAATTGGATCAATTTATCAGCAGGCTAATGGCATTCCAAGGTACCTGAAAATCCTGCAAGAACAAGACCCCATTCATTACTATGTTGAAAAAGCCAATTTTGTTGACTAACTGAATAAGGGATAATAATTTGAGAAGGTTCTATACCTATAAGTTGTAAGCATCTAGTTCTACCTTGCATTATTAACTTAATAATAAGTTCATAATAAGGGTTAATAACTTTAGAGGATGTAGTTTTCATACGAATCCATTCAATAATTCCAACAGTTTGCCATAAGATGGCAGTAGGCACATGAGGTGTTGGACAAACAACTAAAGACATGGGCAGGTGAGTATGTATTTGAGTTAATTGTGCAGAGCTGATAGTTCTATTAACTATTTGGAAAGCTTGAAATCCTCTGGAGTCATAGAGCGTGAAGTAGAAGGATCTGAGTCACCTTTAAGAATATCAAAGGCTCTAACTGAGCAGTAGGAAGTTCTAAGGAAGGCCTTAGCCAATTAATATCTCCAAGTAATTTTTGAAAATCATTTAATGTTTTTAAATTATCAACTCGAATTTGCAGTTTTTGAGGCCTAATGGTAGAGTTATCAATATATTTTCCCAAATAGAAAAATGGAGATTGTCTTTGAATTTTTTCTGAGGCAATGACCAGGCCAAATGATTGTAAGGATTGTTGTAAAAATTGGGAAGCAGTCTCTAATCAAGAAATATTATCAGTGGCTAAAAGTATATCATCCATATAATGTATGAGATATAACGTTGGAAACCTTTTTCTCACAGGAGTTAAGGCCTGAGCCACATATATTTGGCATAATGTAGGACTATTTGCCATGCCCTGAGGCAATACTTTCCATTGAAATCTCCTCATGGGTTCCTTAAAATTTAAGGAAGGCAAGCTAAAAGCAAAATGTTTTCTATCTTCAGGAAACAAAGGAATAGTGAAAAAACACTCTTTAAATCTATAACTAAAAGATGATAATTGTGTGGTATGGCTGTTGGAGAGGGTAGGCCTAGTTGAAGAGCTCCCATTATTAGCATAGTTTTATTAACAGCTCTTAGACCCTGTAATAACCTCTATTTTCCAGACTTTTTCTTGATAATAAAAATAGGAGTATTCCAAGGACTATTGCAAATTTCTAAATGCCCTAATTGTTCCAGTACTAATTGTTCTGCAGCTTCTAATTTCTCCTTTGTGAGGGGCCATTGGTCCACCCATACAGGGTCATCACTCAGCCAAGTAATTGGACCAGCAGTGAGTGGAGGAGAATCCAAGGCCCCTAAGAAAAACCCAAACCTTGTCTATCACTTTTTATTTTCACATCAATAGGATAGACAGTTCCTTTTTGATTTGTTCCCAGCCCTTTTGTGGGAAGAAATCCTTGATCCAACACCATATTAGAGACATGAGAATTTGGACTATAAAGTAATACTCCCATTTCCTTTAATATATCTTGGCCCAAGAGGTTTAAAGGCAGCCCAGGCAAAACATAAGGCTGGAAGTATCCTGAATGGCCCTCACTATCTTGCCATAATAATAACTGACTACTTTGCATAGGAGAACTCTGTCCTATTCCTTGAAGTTCTGTAATAATAGGACTAACGGGCCAATGTTTAGGCCAGTGCATCTGCGTCATAACAGAGACATCAGCTCCAGTGTCTAACAACCTGAAAAAACCTTTCCATTCATGGCTCATTTCATTTCTGGACATTCTTTCCCTATCTTCTGAATCCAGTAGGCAGCACTAGATGATCCAAAAGCCTTTGTTTCTCTCTTTTGATGTTGTAAAATTTGTCCATGAGGTACAAAGGGCAAAAGTAGCAATTGTGCAATTTTATCACCAGGAGAAATCGTTATTATATTTTTAATAGTTTGTGCCATGATTTTTATTTCTCCTTCGTACTCAGAGTCTATGAGTGCTGGCCTAATAGTTAAACCCTTCATGGCGACACTACTTCTTCCCAATAATAGTCCAATCAAACCCTTGGGTAAAGGTCCATAGATGCCCATAGAGAGGGCCTGAGGACCCATTGCAGGAGTTAATACATATCGGGCGGAGGTACTGAGGTCCAGTCCTGTGCTTCCTGCTGTTGCTCTGGAGAGCGAAGATATTGTATGTTTTTGTTTTTGGTTAATGTCTGATTGATAGTTTGAGGAGGATACACAGACGTTGCCCCTACTATTTGTTGGGGCCGGGGAAGGCCCCGGGAGGAGTTTCCCGACAGTGGTGTCCCATCCCTGTGGGCCACTGAGCGACAATCTCGTGCCCAACGTTTTCCCCTATTGCATTTAGGGCATAAACCAGGGATTTTCGGACCATCTGGAGGTTTTTTTTTTTTTTTTTTTTTTTTTTTTTTGCTGTACGCGGGCCTCTCACTGCTGTGGCCTCTCCCGTTGCGGAGCACAGGCTCCGGACACACAGGCTCCGCGGCCATGGCTCGCGGGCCCAGCCGCTCCGCGGCATGTGGGATCCTCCGGGATCGGGGCACGAACCCGTGTCCCCTGCATCGGCAGGCGGACTCTCAACCACTGCGCCACCAGGGAAGCCCCATCTGGAGGTTTTTGAGTAGGGAAGGAAGGAGCAGGGTTACAATGAAAAGATCCACATTCTCCAGCAAAATGACCTGCCTTTCCGCATTGAAAACTAGTCTTTGTTCTCTTTTGATTGTTTTTAAACCCCACTTTAGTTAATGCTGCAGCCCTAGCAGCACCCTGTATATAAGCAGGCCCAAGGTCTGCACAAAGGCGAATATAACCCTCCAGTGTTCCCCGTTTTCTCCAAGGTCGAATCGCAGCCTGACATGCATTATTAGCATTTTCAAAAGCAAGTTGCTTAACTACAATTGTACCAGAGGGTCCATCCACAATGAGTCTCCCCACCGCCTGTAACAATCTATCTCCACAATGAGTCTCCCCACCGCCTGTAACAATCTATCTACAAAATCAGCATATGGTTCATCAGGTCCCTGTCTCATTTTTGAAAGATCCTCAGTTTTGTGTGTAGAAGGTAATTTCCTCCAGCCTTGTAATGCCAAATGATTTATTTGAGGATAAGCAACAAAGGTATAAGTTAATTGATCTTGTAAAGAAATATATGGTCCTTCCCCAATCAGCATATGATAATCCACTGGAATATCATGGGTAGCATTCTTTTCTGCTTGTTCAGCAGCCCGTTCATAAAAATCAAACTTCCATATTAAATAATCTCCACCATTTAAACAAGCTCGTGCAATAGACTTCCAATCAGCGGGGGAAAGAGCTTCTCCTGCAATAGTGTCAACCATAGCAGTAGTAAAAGGAGCAGTGGGCCCATACTGAGCACAAGCAGATTTTAAATCTTTCAAAACTTTAAAAGGAAGAGCCTGATGCTCCCTAATTGAGGATGATTAGGATCAGGTCTTTCTATGACAGGACAACAGAAAATAGGATCTTCTCCTCGTTTTATTGCTGCTTATACAGCACGTTGCAAGAGACTGAGCATTTTTACAGATGTAGATTTTTGAGGAAGACAGTCCTTACTAATTTGCAGCTTTTTCACTGACTTATCTATCATAGCCATTAGAAAATCATCCTCAGGATGATTCTCTCCTTTATGTTTTTTTTTTCTCTCTCTTTTATGTTTAAAAGCCTCATCGGTTAAGTCAAAATGTTCCTCTTCATCTGAAATATTTAAATTAATTAGCTCTTTCGGTTTAGGAAGTGGCGACACAGTAGCTGATAATACAGTCTTGTCTTCTGTCAGAGGCTTATGTTTTTCTGACTTTACATTCAAATCAACACTATCGTGAGAAGAACCTAAACATATTTTTATCAGATTCCACAAACTAAATGTAACAACAGCAGTATGAGTAGGCCCTCGAGACTCATAATAATTTTTAAAATCTTCTCCAACTTTCTGCCAGATTTCTGTGTCACAGAGCCGCCATCAGGAAACCAGGGAGATACATCATGGATATGCTGTCAAAATTCAGTCAACTGTGAGGTAGAAACTTTATTACCCCGAGCTATAAGCATGGAAAGTAAAACCTGAGCAAATAATTCACGCTCCTTGGAGCCCTTTTGCCCCATCTTCTTTTACTTCTGACTGTTGCCTTATGCCTCTATTAGTTTCACTTTTACTCGTGGCCACACATATTTTGCATAAGGGTTCTCTTACCTGCACTTTCTTTTCCTTTTAATTGCCTTCACGCTTCAGGTCCCTGTTCGGGCGCCACTTGCCATGGACCAGCCTCAGAAAGAGGATTTCACCGCCCAGGGTCAGAAGGGACGGGGTAAGGAACTGAAGTAGCACCAACGAATGGGGTCAGAAGGACCAAGACAACTGATGGTTGCAAGGTAAGTTTTATTATGCTACAGGTACAGATTATATAGACTAGAAAAGGGAAGGTTGCCAGACGGTGGTTTACATTATCTCATGACTGTCTCGGCTCAAGGTTAACTTCCCTGGGAGAAAACCCATAAACCCAGAATCATCCAAAATAACCTGCATGTGCAGGGGGAGACAGCTTTGCTTGTCTCATTTTACTTTCTTTCTGATTTCTGGGCCCTGGTGATTTATCTCCCATGGAATGGAACAAGGAGGGGAACAAGTAGGGACAGTCCCTTCGAGCAGCAGCGGCATGCCTGGCATGTCCGAAGGTGCTCTCAAGGCTGACTGCTTCCCACACATATGTTGGCTTGTTTAAGCCTCAAGCCCTTGATCCTTTGTTGAAATACAATAATTTCATTCCTATGGTTTTCAATACCAAAAACTCTACCTCCAGGAGGGTTAAAGTCTAATTTGTACTCCAAACCAAGTAGCAGTGCAGTTCGCTACTACTGAGGCTGAATCCATAAAGACTTCAAGACCACGACCAGAAGACAAGTTATTATATATAATACCCTAGAAGGCCTGAAACATAATTATCATATACATAGCTGGTCCTTCAGAGCTTTTTACCTATAACATGTTTTTTGATGAAAGTTATTTAATGTACTGGAGATAACTGTGAACTACTGATCAAATATTTGAATACTTATACTTACCCGGAATTTCATTTCTGCTGAAAGAAAAAGGAAGAACAGGACTCACCTAAAACAAAACAAACTTTAGAAATGAAAGTAAACATCTTATCACACACTATCACTTTTGGAAGCAGCATAGAGGGGCAGTCAACAGTAAAACACTGGTGAAATAGGACAAAACTCTAGGCCAAAAATCCATTATTATTATCATCAGTCACAGTACCACAACTGTGCCCTTCATAATTAATAAGCACTCCTAAGAATCTTCATTTGGCACCAGATGATGTGTTTAAGAGAAACACTCTGGGAGGTTTTGAATCAGACTTGGTTTTTGTTAGCCAAGTTACAGGAGAATTTTTAAAGTGGGGGGAAGGGAAGAAGGAAACGGACCAGAAGAAGAATTGAAGCCATCATCTACAAACCAACAAAGCACTGAGAGTTCCAAACGTTATGTCAGACACTAAAATGACTGACACAGGCTCAAGCGGTTTATAAAACCTAGAAAAAGACTACACCAGCAAAGTCCCCATTTATCTGTAGAGTTCAGAAACTAAAACAAGGAATATTTCAGCTTAACACCTGATCTCAAGAGAATCATATACACTTCACATGAATAAAAATACCTGAAACCAAACATTTTTAAAAGCTCCAATACCCAAAATAGAAAGAAAAAAATTAATTCAGAAGACTCAATCCATCCATGATAATCACAAAACGGCTGGGCAATCTCTATCTCCCTTCCACACTAACCATCCATCCCCTGGAAGACCAAGGCAGATCAGACCTTCCAGACTTACCTTCCAGACCTTCCAGACACCTGGCTGCGGCAAAATTCGATGGAATCTCCTTGTGGAACAGCAGTTTCCCATCTCTTGTGTCTCTCCCTGTCATGATCATGCAGGAAGCAAGTCTGGCTGTGCTATTTCTTATCATTGTGTGTCACCCATCTGCAACATGATATTGAAAAAGTAGTTCCCTTTCCCCCAGAAGGCTGAGGCTCAGCTACAGGGGTAATCCTCCTGGGCACACAGTCATTATTTAGGCCGACTCAGTGACTTCAACAGGCTTAATCATGTGATCAGGCTTGTTGCCAGCTGCATAATGCTCCCACATCTGTAGATAGAGCCACTCTAGTTCCATCGTGTATTGTTTGGTGTTGAACAGAGGGCTAGATGTTCTCTGCTTCCAGACTTTGCCACGAATTTTCTTCAGGTATTCTACATCAGTTCCCAGTTTCACAGCTATCTCTTCATATTCTTGTCTGTTTTTAGCAATCAGCTCAAGACAGCCTAAACAAGTGAG
The DNA here is from genome assembly GCF_964341445.2 of Mesoplodon mirus. Lineage (NCBI taxonomy): Eukaryota > Metazoa > Chordata > Mammalia > Artiodactyla > Ziphiidae > Mesoplodon > Mesoplodon mirus. The sequence continues at coordinate 2,473 of NW_028294815.1, read as the reverse complement.
CTGGGAAGCTGCAACTCGGGAAGCAAGAGTCTCTCCTGGCATAGTCACCATGGGGGTCCCTGCCCAAAGGACGTCCATCCCTGTGGTGTGTCCATTACAGAGTGGAGTGTCCAAGCAGACATCAGCCAGCTGGCCTCTCCGAACATGTTCCTCTTTAGGAGCAACAGGGGAAAAAATGAGACGGTTCGGGCGAAGGCCCATATTTTGTGCGTACTGTTGAATATTAGCTTCTCCTGCTGCTGGAAAACGCAACAGCCACAGTACACTATTGGGAACACGCTTCAGAATATTTGCCCACACCTGCAAAGTAGATGGGTCAATTTTGTATAACTGATTAAAGTTACAGTACACAATGGCATCTTCCGGTAACCCGTACTGAGAACGTGTGGTTACAGTAATGGTACGGGGAACCTCCTCTCCAGTGGCAGCCTTAGTGTTGATCAGGGTAGTTGCCAGTCCATTGCTAATATTGAATCCATTAATTGTAATCTGAATTTGTCCTCTGTTAATCATTTCAATAACTGCTTCTGCAACAGTATTCATAGGAATGACAGGCATATTAAGAGTTGTATTACTGCTGTCTGCGTTGTCTTCTCCATCAGGACATTTCATCTTGACTATTTGCACATCTGATAGACTATCAAGAAATGCTTGGAGGTCGATGCCATTCAGCACAATCCGATTGTCATAAATCTGCCCATTGGACTTAAAATCGATGACGGCTTTTTTCTTCAGGTGAGGGAACATATTAGCATGGTCACCAATAAAGAAAGTATGGGGCATATAAGCCAGTTTCTCAGAATACTGCTCAGCAACTTCAGCAGGTGAAGTTTCCTGATCAGTGATGATATAATCCATGAAAAGCGCGCCACTAGTCCCAGGGTACCCCAGCCACATTGCCTGAATAGGAGCTGGCCTGAGAGCAAAGAGTTCATTTCGAGCACCCCTGGTATAACCATTCAGATTTACAAGGATGTGTATACCATCTTGATGGATGCAATCAGCTGCTTTCCCATTGCATGGAATCTGAGAAAGATCAATGAAATGATTGGCTTCTGCCATCACCTTCGCTCGGAAGTTTGTGCCATCATGTGGGCTCAGGGCATAACAGAATATCTCAAATGTATCAGGATTGTGCATGCCTGGAATAGACTGCATAAGATGAGAAGTAGGATGATTCCCAAAGTCAGAACTCACGTATCCTACACGCAGTCGACCATCACTGAGCTTCAAGTCTTTTGGATGTTCATACGGTGGTTTATGAAGGACACTTATATTAGCCAAGCAGAGGTTCCCATGCCTCTCAGCAATAGCCTTCCTGAAGCCATGAGAAAGAGGATAGAGCATACTATGATGAGGCTGCACAGAAGGCAACCTATTCTTCTCCAACTGGTCAGCCACAATGCTGACCAACTTCTTCATTCGCTCATCATAGTCTGTCCAATCACAGACAACCTGCAGGCAATGAGCCAAATTACAATAAGCGTCAGGAAAGTCAGGTTGAAGCTTCAGAACAGTGCGATAAGAAGCAATTGCTTCTGGAATATTCCCTGAATCGTGGTGAATGGAAGCCAGATTGCTGTGGGCATCCGCAAATGTAGGGCTGATCTGAATGGCATGAGTATAACACTGCAAGGCTCCCTGAACATCCTGCATCTCCCGTAGGGTGTTTCCCATATTGCAGTAGGCATCAGCAAAGGTAGGACTGATTCGAATAGCCTCCTTATAATGCATCAGAGCTTCATGCAGTTTTCCCTGCTGCTTCAATACACTTGCTAAATTTGAATGGGCATCAGCAAAGTCTGGGCAGAGCTCTAATGCTTTACGATACAAGCGAACTGCCTCTTCACTGTTTCCCTGTTCTCCTTTGATATTGGCTAGGTTATTCAGAGAGTCTGCATGGGTGGGACACAGCCGGAGAGCTGTATGATAACAATCTTCTGCTTCAGCAACACTGCCCTTCTCTTTGAGAGCGTTTCCTAGGTTGCAGTAAGCATCAGGGAAATGTGGTTGCAAGTCAATAGCTCGCCTGTAGGTGTCTATTGCCAGATCCATCAGGCCTTGCTCATGGTATACACAAGCCAGGTTGCCATGTACCACTGCATGATTTGGACTCAAGCTTAGGGCACGAAGGTAAGCTGCCACAGCTCTGTCAAAAATCCGTGCCTCATTGAAGACATTTCCTAAATTGATATAAGCATCCAGAAAATTGGGGTCAAGGGTGACAGCCTTTTCAAAGTGATGAATTGCAAGCCAAATCTCCCCTTGCGCATTGAAAACACAGCCAAGATTACTCCAAGCTACTGCAAAGTTCGGTTGCGTCTCAATTGCTTTCAAATAACATGCCTTGGCTTCTTCTAAGCCACCCAGGGCTTTGAGCAGGTTCCCCAGGTCACTGCGAACACAGTACAAATAAGGATTGTACTGAAGAGCAGAGACGTAAGCTTGTACTGCCCCTTCCATGTCGCCTGCT